>NC_072732.1:154225938-154399504 GCF_026930045.1 Uloborus diversus | reverse complement strand
GTAATTTGTGGTGTCATCCCCCCTCCTCCTACAAACGAGCAAAAAAAAAAGTTTTGATATTATATGTAAGCATGCAAACATGAAATTCAATTTCCAGAAACAATTAAATTCGTGTTTTATGAAATTTTAAGTGGGCTAAGGTACAAAAGACAGAAAAAAGGGGGGTCCGGGGTGTTCCCCCGGGAAAATTTTCAAACTTTTAGTCTTAAAAATGCATTTTAGCTTCTCTTTTTTTTTTTTTTTTCAAAAATTTGAAATTCCACTTTGAGTGTCACCTCCCAGGCGGGTGAAACCTGGGGCGGACCCCCCCCCCCCGCCCCCTTGTGACGCAACTGAGTTTACATATTACTTCTATGCTTAAAACAATAATTTTTACATTTTAGCAGCTGTCAAAACCTTTGCTATACAACGTTCCTTCATCAAAATTAAAGAAAACAGATAATACGAAGCGCATTTATATACAACAGGGAAAACTTGGAGAATTTGTTATTCATCTTCAGGTAGAAATAGTTTTCTTGTTCCTTCAGTGCGGAAATTATGCCTTTTTCCTTCTCTAACAGCGCCCTACCGTTCTCATAATATACCACACAGATAACTATCAGATGATTGAAGAAGTCATTATCTTTTTTTGTATCATTTTGTGTCTTTTTTTTTTCCTTTCAGTAACTCATGGCACGTGTCGATACTTTTAGGCCTTGAGCTCAACTAATTTTGCTACTTTTACGTACATTATTTCAAATTCTTTTGTATTAACTTGACCTCGAATAATAACCAGCAACTTTAAGCAAATACAATTGTAATACTTTTGTTAACGAAATCACGATTTGTTCTTCCTGAAATTGGAAGTTGTGATTCCAAGGAGCGAGAGAGAGAACTTATTCTCAGTTGTATCCTGCGTTAATTGAAGGTACTATTGCAGCAAAATTCTTGCATTGCCATGCATTTTTTTAGTCTGATGCATGAGGAGTTTAGAACCAAAACCAGCTCAAATCATTAAAAAAAAAAAAAAAAAAATACAAGAGAGCCAAAAAATATTCCACGCTCTGTCCATTTAATTTTGCTAAAGAAATAAATTTTCCTTTGAATAACTTTGATGTACGACTTCATTTTTGAATTTCATCATTCTCAAATCTTTTGAGAGCTCGTTTTACTCACGTGACTGCATTTTCGGGGGGGGGGGAGGACAGCGAAATTCTCATCCAGCCTAAAAGCAGCCAATAAAATTTAAATTGAAAATTTGAGAAAAGAAATAGACGGTATGCAGCTTTGTGCGAATACCTGTTACTACGGACGGTATAGTAAAAGCAGGGTCGATGTTTTATATTATTTTCAATTTTACTTGAAAAATGAGATTATTATTATTGAAAATTTGTACAAACTATTGCAGTATCTATCTTCTTTTTGAGAAAGATCAGTTGTTTCATCGGATATCATTGTTAAACATTTGCAGCATTTACTTATTTTAGTTTCTTCCTTATTAACAGTTTCACAAATATAAATTAATTGATTAATGACTATTATTTTTCATTGATTTTGGCAACAATTAAAAAAGAACTACGTCACTTCCGTCACACAAAAGGCTTACTGATCAGAATTTCAAAGCTCTCTCATAAAATGTTTCCCATCAAAAACTTTCCCCCTCAGTGATAGTTTGCAGTGCGTTCAATAAAAAGCCCAGATAAAAAAAATAATTACATGAGTCAATTTCACGTAAAGTTGAGTAATATAATTGCAGAAGACGACGAGCCATGAATATTAATCTAAGGAGAAGGAGAGAAAAATCTTCTGTAACTGTAGGACAAACGGAGTCCAAAATTTATAAAACCGTCGTGAAACAAGAAAACGTGTTCCTTATACCTGATTGTGGTGAAATTAGGTAGATTAAACAGAATGTTCTCGAAAGTTATACCGACGAATGCAGAAATAGAAAAATAAGGAACACACGGGGTTTTAAAACGCGCAGTAAAAACGGTTCCGCAAAACATACAAGTAATAGTAATTCTCTAAAGTCTAAACTATCGTTTTTAAATTCTTTTTAATAGTGAAACTCCTTATTTTTTTTTACCTTCAAAAAAAAAAAAAAAAAGGAAAATTAATTTGAATTTTGTCATCTTGAATTCAAATTATGTTTTTCGCAATCACGAGTGTGTGTGCGTGTGTGTAGGTGTGTGTGTTTGTGTGTGGGGGTATGTGTGTTTGCATGTAGGGGATGTGTATGTGTGTGTAGGCATGTGTGTTTGTGTCTGTGTGCAGGCATGAATGTGTGGTTAGTTGTGTGTATGTGTTTGTGTGTGTATGTGTAGGTGTCTGTATTTATGCGTGTGTGTATGTGCTTGTGCATGTGTGTGTAGATAAATGTGTGTGTATGTGTTTGTGTGTATATGTGTGTATGTATGCGCGTGTGTGTAGTTGTGTATGTGTGCATGTGTATGTAGGATATGGACGCAACCTGGAGACAGTTTTCGCTTGAGGAGCAGCATCGTGAGGATCCGGTCAACGGCGACGCTGCAGAGGGTGCTGGCGGGAAAATAAAATCATAACACATCAAAACAGTCAAATGAAAGCAATAAGCAATCGTGATTGCTCAAAAAAAGTTTGCCTTCAATTGTTTATTGTACCTTCAAAATAAGTGGGAAAATTGCACTTTTTTTTCATATGGCAAAAAAAAAAAAGAAATTATTTTTTAATGAAATGTTCTATATTGCATTACTAGCGGTACCCCCACGGCTTTGCCCGTCGTTGTAAATTAAAAGGTCATTTAGTTAAAATGTACATTTACAGATAATGAATGATGAATTTCTCGCCAATTTGCTCGTCCATGTTACGGTTCCACGTTGTGATAATTTGGTAATTGACTCGTAAATGTTATGATAATTTGTTCGGTAATATGTTCTTAAAATTGGAAAAGAAATAGAACAAAATCGAACTCATGCTATAAACTAATTTTGTGCCGAATTTCATAAAAATCGGCCGAACGGTCTAGGCGCTTTGCGCGTCACAGACATCCAGACATCCGGACATTCAGCTTTAGTATTAGTAAAGATGATAAATATTTTTGATCAAATGCATGAGTAAATAAAATAATGAATAAATGATTAGATGGTGAAACAATAAAAAATAAAGGATTAGTTAATTAATATATGAGAAAAATAAACGAGTGAATGAAATAGTATATAAATAAGAAAATAAGTGAATCTTCTTTATCTTTTATCTTTTACTAATAATAAAGCTGAAAATCTCTCTGTCCGGAGGATGTCTGTAGGATGTCTGTAACGCGCATAGCGCCTAAACTGTTCGGCCGATTTTCATGAAATTTGGCACAAAGTTAGTATGCAGCATGGGTTTGTGCACCTCGAAGCGATTTTTCGAAAATTCGATGTGGTTCTTTTTCTATTCCAATTTTAAGAAAAAAAAAATCATAAGATGGACGAGTAAATTACGAAATTATCATAACGTGGAACCGCAAGATGGGTACAAGCCAACTGGCGAGAAAATTCACTGTACATTATTTGTAAATATACAGGCGAATCAAAAGACCTTTTGATTTTTCTAATACGGGCAAAGCCGTGCGGGTATCACTAGTTACTAATAATAAAGCTCAAAGTTTGTCTAGATGTCTGGATCTCTGTCCGGATGTCTGTGACGCGCATAGCGCCTAAACCGTTCGGCCGACTTTCACGAAATTTGGCACAGAATTAGTTTGTAGCATGGAGGAATGCACATCGAAGCAATTTTTCGAAAATTCGATTTTGTTCTTCTATTCCAATTTTAAGAACATTTTACCGAGCATATCATAACGTGGACGAGTGAATTACCAAATTATAATAACGTGGAACCGTAACATGGGCGAGCAAATGAATTTTGCAAATTGGCGAGAAATTCATCATCCATTATTTGTAGATATACAGGCGAACCAAATGACCTTTTCATTTTCTACTACAGGCAAAGCCGTGCGGGTACCACTGGTGAATGAATAAATAAGCGAGTTATTATGTGAACGAATGTGAATGAATACATTAATAAAAGAATACGTTAGTGAGTTGATAAATAATGGGGCGTTAAATATTGCACTCTACGCTTGCTATCAACCATATCGTTGACACTACCTATTAGTAAAGAATGGAAATAAATATTGCGCTCCGTGCTAATAGCAACAGTTAAGGGCCCTATATACAGGGTGAGTTCGATCGAATCTGCCATACGAAAGGGGGTGATAGATGAGCCCAAGCGGAGCATAGAACCACCCATTATCGTGTCCAATCCTTAACCGTAACCGAGTTATGGTAAATTTAAGGAAAACAAGTAATAATAAGGAAAATAAGTAAAATTCTGTGAAAACGATCGATTTCTGAAATTCCTGTAAGACCTATAAGGAAAATAAATACATATTTGGAAAGAGCAGACTAAATCCTACAAAATGATACCTTTCGCATTAAGATAGTCGCATTTTATCGAGAGCTACAAGCTTTGAAACATTGGACACACTCAGAATTAAAATGGTGCCAACATTTGTAATCGACATTTCCAAAAACAACCGTAAGAGCTACAATCAGGCAAATCTACCAAAAACTGGCCCATTCCATTAGTTTTCAGATGATTCAACAACGAATCATATTGGGCTTCAAGTTCAGCTGAAATTCAGGCTTTTGTTTGAAACAGTGTAAAAATCTGCATTCGTTAAAAAAGGAAAACCAGCGAAGAGTCACACTTTTCTGTTTTGAATTTTCTGTTTCACGATAGCATGTTGCTTTCTTTGTTTAAGAAAATGATATTTTTATATAAAAATAATAGTTTTAACCATTTAATAAAGAGAAGAAACACATGAGATAACGATTCGTAGAAATAAAAGAAGCATTACTTTCCCGTGCTTTTCACAAAGGGAAAATCAAGAACAAAAAATGTTACACCAACTTCAATTAGTACATTTAATAAACCTTCAAAATTTATAATAGCTGCTGAAATTGGTCGCCGCCACACCTGATACACGCTCTTGCCCTTTTGCGAACGGAAACAACCGTTGCTCTTAGAGAAATTTCATTCCTTAGTGTTTCCCTACTGCTTCAGCAAGCCGGTCGCTCAATTCTTGCAAACTTGCTACTTCTTTTTTGTAAACTTCTTGTTTTAAGAATCCCCAAACAAAGAAGTGCGCTGGCGTCAGGTCTGGGGATCTAGGGGGCCAAGGGATGGGGCCCATACGACCAATTCATTGGGGATACTGTTCAGTTAGAAATTCCCGAATGGCATTTGAAGAATGTGCAGGGGCTCCATCGTGTTAGAAAATGATTTCCGCCCTCTCCTGAACAGGAATAGTATCAAGAAGGTCAGGCAAATGATGTTCAATAAATTCTCAATATGAGCTTCCTGCATTATAAGACCTTAAAACGTATACAGACCCATCAAATGATTTCCGATTACGATTTATGATTGTGAAAAATATCGTCTGAAAATAAAAAGCATTTGTTTAACAAAACAATTCGGAACTCCAGCGCTCGAATACGCTACCTTGCGGTGATTTACAAAACTGCAAATGAAACTAAAACATTGCCACGTTGCGTTCCACGTGTGTCTGTTGACGTAAACACAGGCGGTTTGTTCTGAGTATTTATTAACGCAATCGATGTGTCTTAGTTTGCTTTCAGCTACAGAAATTAATTCGTCCCTTAGTAGTATTCTCGAGCTTCTCAAAATAATGTTAGTTTTCCTTATTTCCTTAATAATTGGTGAAAGCGAAAATTCTGGATTAACAAACTTGGATAACGTTATACAAGGTAAAATTTTTTATTGTTTTGTATGAATTTGTAAGAATATGGTTTTTTTTTTAATCTTAAATTAATTAAACTTACCATATTTTACAGCAGTATTTAGTTGGAATGGACAGTATGCAAAATATTTTCTTGAATATATTATCGTAGAACAAAATGAATAACCGAGAAAGAATTTACTTTATTCCTTTTATTCTCAGCTGAAAGGTTTCGCCAAATTTGTTTAGGGTTATAGTTTTAGTATAGTGCGAGCAAAGTAGCCTTGGTGAGATTTCGCGTTTTTAGTTAAACCATTTTTAATTTTTATCATGAGTGGAATAAAATGGTAGTAAGATTACAGAATTCGATAAGTGAAAAGAAATAATGGTCAATCAGCTGAAAAGAAAACTACCATCATATATCCGTGAGAATTTTGTTGATGATTTGCATAACATGACACAATTAAATCGTAACTCAGAAATTAGAAAAATCGAAACAGAAATTTTTTAAATTAACCGATTCGGGAATTCGAGAGAAATAACTCAGCTACAAATGGAAAACAATAAGCGCTAGCCAAGCAAGGCAAAAAAGTATCATCTTCTTTCGATAATAATTTGTAATGTCATATTGAATTTTCTAGCATCAATTGTTGTTCTTGTCAGGCCACAATTATTATTTAGTTTTATCAAGAATTGATAAATATCGAATTCAACATCGTGGAAATAGCTGCTTAAAACTACGAACTACGTCGTTTGCATTAATCTTTGACGTTTAGTAATACTTCTTGAATTCTCATTTCTTTCTACGTGGGCCAGAATATCCACAAGACTTTGAAAATTAATTTAAAAAGAATAAAGCGAAAAAAAAATACGTACGAACAAAAATCACAACACTTTTAGCATTTTCTTCGTTACCATGTGCGTTTGTTTAGTTTTTAAGTCCGCCATTAGACAGTGACTTCAGTGCCCCCTATAGTTCGTTGGAGTTGCGAATTGATAATAAAAACTAAACAGAATTATTCATTTGTCATAATATTTTATGTATCGTTTGCTTCTTTTTAATCTTCTGATATTTTGTAAATGTGTTTTGGAAAATGCTAGAATTATGATTGTTTTTACAGTAAGTCAGTAGAGAGTGTGTTTTTAGTTTTTTAAAGTTTTCGTTAAAGTTTCTAAAGATAAGTTGCTATATTCTTTTCTCGATTTTTGGGTATGTCTCGATTTTCTAACGAAGAGTATGCTGATATGCATTTCGTGTACGGATTTTGTGATGGTAATGCTCGCAGAGCGGAGAAAGAATACCGTCTCCGTTACCCAAATCGTTCTGCACCTAATCGAGCTGTGTTTGCCTCCATACATCGAAAGCTCAGGGAGACAGGTTCATTTGGTACGTTGTTCGAGAGGGGCCAGGTTCACCGTTCTGCCGATGTTGAGGAGTATGTGCTGGTCCGAGTAGTGGAAAACCCAAGTGTGAGTTCACGCTCGATTGCTATAGAAGGTGGACTATCACAACGTAAAGTGATGAAAACATTGCACTAAAACAAGTATCACCCGTATCATTAGTACAAGAACTGCGCAATTCAGATTTAGAAAAGCGGATAACATTTTGCAGATGGCTACTAGCCCGAGACACTGAAGATCACCATTTTCTAAGAAAGATATTGTAGACAGATGAGTCGTTGTTCACTAGAGGGGGCATCATAAATTTGCATAACTGGCATCATTATGCTGAACATAATCCTTTCTTAACCCGAAACTCATCATTCCAAACTCGATTCAGCATAAATGTTTGGCTTGGCGTAATAGGAGATCATTTAATTGGTCCGTATGTGTTTCGAGGTAACCTAAAAGGAAGCTCATATTTAGAATTTATTGAACATCATTTGCCTGACCTTCTTGATGCTATTCCTGTTCAGGAGAGGGCAGAAATCATTTTCCAACACGATGGAGCCCCTGCACATTCTTCAAATGCCGTTCAGGAATTTCTAACTGAACAGTAACCCCAATAGATTGGTCGTACGGGCCCCATCCCTTAGTCCCCTAGATCCCCAGACCTGACGCCAGTGGACTTCTTTGTTTGGGGATTCTTAAAACAAGAAGTTTACAAAACAGAAGTAGCAAGTTTGCAAGAATTGAGTGACCGGCTTGATGAAGCAGTAGGGAAACTAAGGAATGAAATTTCTCTAAGAGCAACGGTTGTTTCCGTTCGCAAAAGGGCAAGAGCGTGTATCAGGTGTGGCGGCGACCTATTTCAGCAGCTATTGTAAATTTTGAAGGTTTATTAAATGTACTAATCGATGTTGGTGTAACATTTTTTGTTATTGATTTTCCCTTTGTGAAAAGCACGGGAAAGTAATGCTTCTTTTATTTCTACGAATCGTTATCTCATGTGTTTTTTCTCCAAATTAAATGTTAAAACTATTATTTTTATATAAAAATATCATTTTCTTAAACAAAGAAAGCAACATGCTATCGTGAAACAGAAAATTCAAAACAGAAAAGTGCGACTCTTTGCTGGTTTTCCTTTTTTAACGAATGCAGATTTTTACACTGTTTCAAACAAAAGCCTGACTTTCAGCTGAATTTGAAGCCCAATATGATTTGTTGTTCTAGCATCTGAAAACTAATAAAATGGGCCAGTTTTTGGTAGACTTGCCCGATTGTAGCTCTTACGGTTGTTTTTGAAAATGTCGATTAAAAACGTTGGCACCATTTTAATTCTGAGTGTGTCCAATGTTTCAAAGCTTGTAGCTCTCGGTAAAATGCGACTATCTTAATGCGAAAGGTATCATTTTGTAGGATTTAGTCTGCTCTTTCCAAATATGTATTTATTTTCCTTATAGGTTTTACAGGAATTTCAGAAATCGGTCGTTTTCTCAGAATTTTGTTTTTTTACTCATTTTCCTTAAATATACCAAAACTCGGTTACGCTTAAGGATTGGACACGATAATGGGTGGTTCTATGCTCCGCTTGGGCTCTTCTATCACCCCCTTTCGTATGGCAGATTCGATCGAACTCACCCTGTATAGTACAATAAAAATAGTGGTCGAACCCAAACATCCAAAAAAAAAAAAAAAAAAGCTAAACCTGGTGCAAATTGTTTATTAGCCTTCGAATAAGAACAGGTAAAAAGTCCCACCCCATTGTGCGTCGGGTTTTTGAATGGAGGCATTTAAAAATTGCTGTTTTGGGTATTTTTCCAGAATTTTTAGAGTAAATTTAAAGTGAGAATATTATGTTATACTAAATTTAAAAGCAAGAAATTAAAGGTGTTTGACCCCCAAGCAGGATGACATAACCCACCAATGCTACAGAGCCCCCCTATTCCGTAAAACGAAGCAGTACCCCCCCTAACCCCCCTCCATACATTTCATATGGAAACATTATTTTATGCTAAGTAAAGTTAGAAATCGAGTGTGTCCATCCTCCAAGATCGATGGTGCACCTCCTCTCAAAGCTACAGCACCCCCCCCCCCCTCCGTCAAATAAAATAAATCCTTACCCCCCCCCCCCTTTTATTTCAAGTAGAAGTATTATTCCATGCAAATCTAAAATGCATTAAATCAGGACTGTCCACCCCATAAGATAATAGCTCATCTCCCAAAACAACATTATATACTAAAATATTACCCTCCCCCCCCCCTCTCTGATGGTGCAAATTGATTAAATTACCAGAAAAATTACGCTGACCTGTTTTTTGCTTTCAAATGATTTCTCTTAATCTTGCAACAAAAAGTCTTCGTTATCAAGATGTTTTTTGGAATCTAGATCCTCAGCAAAATCGTTATTGTTGTAGCTATGGTTAACACAGTTTGAGTATATAATTGAGCACTTCAGTCCACTTTCAGACTTTTCAAACATTCACTATATCCAACGAACCCCTCAGAGCAAGCACAAGATTTGAGACGCAGAAAGTCTTCTAGAGCAGAAGGCTTGGCTGTTGTAACAGGCAGGGCCTGATCAAGTCAAAGTGGTGCCCAGGTCCTGGTAAAATTTGGTGCCCCTTTCACAAGGAATTTTGCATATTCTCAACGTAAAAGTTACAAAAATAGGGGAAGAAGAAAGAAATTCACCCTATTTTGGTGCCCCTAAAATTGTGGTGCCCAGGTCCACGGACCCACAGGACCGTGCGTTAATCAGGCCCTGGTAACAGGACGCAGATTATATTTCTGTGGTGCTTTCTTTGCACCCATCAAAAATGACACTAGCTTTCCCATACTTACAAGTTACCTACACACTGCATTGCTGGAATATTTCCTTGAAGCTTACAGATCATTACCAAAAATATGACCAAGCAGGTATCTTCCATTTTTTACATATGAGGCAGTGAGAAGCAAAGGGATGTAAGTGACAAAATTAAAAATTTGGAGATAACCAGTACAAATGGTTGGTGAACCTCTCCTCTATCTTGAGGCAAGAGATGGTACTAGTAGACCTGGTAGTTGCTTCTATACAGCATGATTTAGAAAAGAAAATCAGTGAAAGCCTACCTAGGATCTTATCTTTAAACGCGTTTTATTCAAAACTTGAAAATGTCCACTTACATCCCTTTGCTTCTCACTGCCTCATACATGACACCAGCTGTTCGTTCTGTGATGGTGGATGAACCTTTTGCTTCAGATAATAGCACTTTAACGATACAAGATTTCTTTCCTTCTGAAACCAGATTCATCGAATACTGATGGAAGATCAGCGCATAACTCGTACCAGAAGTTTTTAACAATTTGTTATTCCATCTTTACTGTTCATACCATTTGGTGTAAAAGATGGTTTGGGCTTACACATCTTTACAGATAGTAACTACTCTCGCAACAAAAGCTAAAGACATAACTGTTTACCTCCTTTGCAAAGAAATGCCACAAAATTGTTTGCCTTCAATATACTTTGATGTTACTACCCGAACGTTAAAGGTCTCATTGTAACTCATCTTATCATCAGCGAGCAATACCACTACCAACTTGAGAGGGAAGAAACTTCTGGAAGCTTTAGAGACGGATTGTGATTTCCAAAATGAGAGACAAAAAGGTGTAAATATTTAGCATTCTATTGTTGTATTGCTCATTGCTCTCATCAAGACTTGTTCTATCGTTGAATCACTACAGGTTCTAGACCACCTGAATTTGTCACTGCGTTAGATCGTTGGATAGCTGATGTTTTAGCTGATGTTTGATGTGATCAAATTTTTTTTATCGCATAATGTACTCAAAAGTTTGAGATAGTGTTGCAAGTATATGTCTGCATATTTAGCATAATTCACATAACCAGCTGCGTAAAAGAGAGGTAGCTCGGTGTTTGCCAATGAGAACCCCCACCGACTTAGAGGGTGCAGAATTGCAACATTGCCCGTCTCACTATTGGTAATTTTGGTTTGTCCCCCTTACGGTGATGGCAAAAGATTGTAGAAAAGTTGAAGTAAGTTAATCAAGAAGTAGGGAAATTTGGTCAATTTGGACTTTTTTTTAAGCTGCACAGGAATTTTGTTTTCCAGCGCTCTAAACAGTTTAATAACTCCAATCACAAATAATTTGGTTACTGAGCTCGCTTAAATCTTTTAGAATTATCATTCTGACATTACCATACCATTGTGTGGCATTTTGTACTTCGGAAAAGTTAGAATCAGGGAAATTTTTTCGTGAACTTCACTGCAACAGTTCATTTTAGAATGTAAATTCAGGGTTCCCCCCCCCCCCCCAAAGCGATGGCGCACCCCTTAAGTGTGACGGAGTATCCATCCAGAGTAAAAGCCCTCAAAAAAGAAAAAAATAACCCTTGAAAAAACTGCCTTAAAAATTTCAATGACTCAAAGCTGCTCCATTCCCCCCCCGCCTGTGCACCCCTGTTAATTAGAATTTTTTCTGTGAGAGTTTATTATTTTACTATTATAGAGTGGTTTCTGCGGGGTTTGAGAATTTTTTTTTAAGTAATAGAAATTATTTTTATTTAAATAGAGGATTATTTCGTCCCCCCCCCCCTTCCCCCCAAAACCCGACGCGCAAAGTGCTGGGACTTTTTACCCCTTCTTGCTGGAAGGGTAAGAAGTAATTTGCAACAGGTTTCACCTTTTTTTTTGGATGTTTGGGTTTGGCCATTTTTACTGTACTAATATACGAGCCGACGCATCAGCTTCAGTTTAGCCATTTTGGATTGGAGCGCGTGTTTGAGTGGTTGTCTATTTTGGCGAGTTATCGCGTTTGGTGATTGTTTACTGTGAGTAATTATTAGCGGCACGTGAATTGTTTATTAAATAAGTACTATTTTCGGTAAATTTGGTGAAATCCAAAACTTTGCTGTGGTGACCCTAGCAGCGCAAGAACGAAAAATCCGAACTAAAATGGCTGGACTTACGCTGATGCGTCGGTCTATCTATATGGCGGCTTTAGCAACAGTGAATGGCAGGTCATCATTTGTGATGTCATGCGCAGAAGCGTAAAATATGAAAGTGAATCTGCGCGCCGATTTAAATAATTGTTAAAAAATACTAAACTTGGTCAAATTATTTAAAAAAAATAGTCAAATCCTATGTTTTTAAGCATGCTCTTTCAGAAAAAGATACTTTTAAAATTTCGGAAACGACCCCATTACTGTCCCCATTACTGTTTATAAAACATTTTATAATTACTCAGTACGAAGCAAAGAATGAAAATATAAATTTCTAGGATCAATGAAGTGCGATTTAATGGAAACGAAATACATGTTTAGAAAGCTGTTCTCTTCAAAAACAAATATTTTAATGTATCTCTTTCTTGCTTAGCAAGATAGTTTAATACCTATTAGGGGAATTAAACCTTCGGTTTTCTCCGTTCAAACGCAGAAAACGGAAAATTCTTCCTGCTGAGCGAAGAGATAACTATCAATGTCAGACATTAGCGAAAAACTAATTACTAAAGGATAAACGCAATTTTTTTGGTTTTTTTCCTCTATGAAAGAAGATACGTATAGGAATATTCTTCTTCTTTCATTTTCTTTTCGTTTTTAAGAAACCGGAAAAGAAACGAAAGGGTGGAATTACTATAACGTGCAACGTATAGCGCGATTTCGAAATTTTTGACCATGCTTGAGGTCAAAGGAGAGGCGATTTCTTTCTTTCTTTCTTTTTTTTTTTTTGTGATTTCAACATAAACATTCTCAAATATATGAGTATTTTATTTTTTTTTCAATAAAACACACGCTATTAAACAAACTAAACAACCCATCGAAATGAAAAATAACCTGCCATATAGTGAAAGTAAGCCATTGAAACAAAAAAATATTTCGCCATTAAACAATTTAAAAAAAAAAGCATTTAACTAACATGAAAGTCTCTATTACAAAGTAAAATAATCCTTTGAAACTAAACAAAACATTATTAAAAACTATACTAAAGTGTAACGTGATCTCCAAATAAATGTAACAAGTCATAGAAGAACAATAAAAGCGCCATTAAAATATAATGTAAATGTTAAGGGGCTCATTCAACTCGATTGTGTTTGATTTGATTGAATTCTATCTGCTAGTAGCATAGTGAAAAATTTCCTTCTGGGTGGAACAAAGCAAATTACTGGCTGCGCTATTGGTAGATACAATTGATCGTATTCGATTCGATCGAATTCCGTTAGAGTTGAATGTACCCCTAAAACATAAGGAACAAACATGACAGTAGCTATTTCAGCAATGAGAAATTTTTTGCTGATTTGACATGTTCCAAGTTATGATATTTCCTCAAAGAGATAATCGACAGAGTTTTAGAGGGATATTTCAAAATTGAGATTTTAGCATGATGACCAAAGTTTGGCCGATTATCGTTAATTCTAGCAATATCAGTATAGCATAATACATTAGCTCTTGGTTTTTTGGCGTCAAAAAAGTGGGCGACAGTTTGAAAAATTAGCAAGAATATAAGCTATCGAAATCTTCTAGTTTTTGTTCGAGGTCTATAGTTTTAAAAATCCATCTTTATCTCTTTTATTTCGGCTCCCTTTGCAGCAATCGGGTGGATTGCAGATTACGCTTCGATTTCTAGTCCATCTACGTGCATTATTGGTTAATTTTTTTATCCCTAGTTTTTGCAAAACTATGTTTTTTATCTTTAACTAGAGGGCTCCGCTCCTGCTCACTGCTGCTCCTTAAACCTTGGAGATTGCTTCGCAATGTTATTTGGTGCCAAAAGATTTAAAGCACCTGTTACGAAGAATCACGTAAAATATGCTTTGCGATTAGAACAAAATTTAAATCCCGCTCCCCATCTCGGAGAATTTCAGAAAAAGAGCCCATTATAATTAGAAAAATATTAAAACTCTACTCCAACCCGAAGACAAAAAGAACTTGATAAAAACTCGAAAAACAAAAGTAATATAAAAAAAGAAAATTTCAAAGAGCACCCCTCCCCCAGGGTCAAAGCTAACTTGAACCAAATTGCAGAGCTGCATGTGCTAAGGTACCTGATGAATATCAAAACGATTGATTTGGGCGTTTGAAAAGTTTTCAAATTTGTGGTCTCTAGTAGCATTTCGCTCTTTTGCTCCGGGCTTAAATTGAGTTTAGCCGAGGACTAACGCTAGATTAGAAACATATTTATATACTCTATGCCCATGGTTGCTGTGGAATTCGCAACTCCAGAGCTCGAATACGCTACCTTGCGGTGATTAACAATACTAAAGAAAAAAGGTAAAGCATTCCATTCTACGTGTTTTCTTTGCGGTAACTTACAGGCTTCAGACGGTTTATGGTGTAATGTAATTTCAGAAGAATAGAAAAGAAAGCTTCCCACAAACACGATGAAAAATTACTCTCATTCACAAAGCGTCAAAGCAAGTTATAAGTTACGGCATTGGTTTGTGTTACCTTTTTCATCCGCCATTAGACAGTGGCTGCAGCGCCCCTATAGTTTATTGGAGTTGCGAATTGGCAAGCTTACTCTGATTTAGAGACAAAAGTTCTTCCTCAAATTACATTAAAAAAAAAAAAAAAAAACCGCATGTAGGCCCGCCGCAAACATTCTTTCAAAATTTCTTTGACGTTACTTTTTTTTAATATGTAGAGATACTAAAGGTGTCTGTACGGCTTTTCCCGAGGAAGAAAACTAAAAGGCCATAATTTGTTTCGTCTGTATTATTTATAGGCTTTGGCAAGCAGATAATTAATTTGTTTTGATTCGTTTAGCAAAAAGTTTTGAAAACGTTCCAAGTGTTCCACGTTATGATAATGTCCCCAGTTTTTTTAACCAAACAAGTCTAAATAAGGCTAAAAGTACATTAAAATGAAAAAAAAGGGGCCAAATAATTAAATTATGCCATTAAAATGTAGAGCAATCCTCCAAAAGAAGAAACGCAAATGATCTAAGATTAAAATATTTACTAAAATGTAAAATTTAAGCATGAGGAGCAGAAATAGTAACAGCTGTTTCAGCAATAGCAAATTTCGCGAACTTGGAAATTTCCACTTTACGATAATTCTTTTCACAATTGAGGAAATGAGAAGCAAAGGGATGTTAGGCTAAAACTGAAATTTTGGAGATAACCAGCACAAATAATAGGGGAATTCCTTCTCTGCTTTGGCGCAAGAGATGGTACTAGTAGCTCTGTTGGGTGCTGCCGTACAGAATGATTTAGAAAAAAAATTCAATGAAAGCCTACCTAGGATATGAACTTTAAACGCGTTTTATAAGAAACTAGCAAAAATACCCGGCGTTGCCTGGGTCAGTAATAATTATGAGAAAAAATCGTTACTTGCTTTTGTTTTCTGTTTTAAGTGAAAGAATTTAAAACACATCTTTTTGACGTGATTAAAAATCGAGTTTCTTCCTTACCCATAAAACTAAAATAGCAATAAGTATAAAGAACGAAATAAGTATTGATTTAGAAACGAAAGCACGATATTTAAGCATATACAAATTTCAACAATATGAACATGTGGTCTAAAACCTTCTCTGTATGGCTGAAGTACGAAGTGTTTAAAAAATGTAGCTGTGCTCGTAATCCCCTCTTATACTTGCTAGTTATTTTGGGAAATTTCAATCATTGTGGGCTCTTGGTGCGATTTTACCGAATTTGCGGGAATCGTTTTGGGATACTTTCGATGATGCTCCCCCTCCTTTCTTTACTTTGTAAAACGATATGATATTAATTTTCGTTACAGAGATATTGTCGCCAGATGCTGAGATACTTTTGGTCACCATAAAATGGCGCTAAAGAGTTTCATCCGAAATGTTCCCAAAAATACGTAGTAAGATTTGGCGATTGTTTGAAATTGTGCAAAAAGGAAAATTAATGAAAGTTTTTGTGCTGTTTATGGATTTGCCTAATTTAGTTGCTGGATTATTTAACACAGTAAAAAAAGTTTTTCAAAGATTCTTCGATTGACGATATTTTGTTTACATGGTGAAAGCTGAGAAACATTATGACGCAGTCTTCGGATTCAAAAACAGCGACTTTGAAAAAACTGCCAAATGCATCAGCTACGGAAATCTTTCTGCAAAAATTTTAGCGATATTTCTGCTGATTGATTGGACAATGAGTAAGTGTTCAATCAGCATAAATAATAATAAAAACCATTAATTACATTAAAGTTCCGTTTAAATGGAAAATGATCAGCCAAATCCATTCATTATTAGCCAATCTTGTGTAAAAACGTTACTTTAAGATTTAACTTGAGAAAAGACTTGAACAGTCAGACGAAACGCAAAAATATTCAACAATACAACAATTCCAGCTATCAACTGGGAGTTGAGATGATACATTAAATAATAAATTGGGTTGATGAAATCCTTCGAACATGGAACAAAAAAGCTCATAACTCGTTTTTTATACAACTTAGAACTTTCTAGCAGATGCCATTTTCAACAGAAAAATTAGCGCTTTCGATGGACACATAATTTTGATATGTGCACGTATTTTTTCGTCCCCATATTGGGGCATTTATGGTAAAATTGGGATTTAAATTAGAATAAAAAAGAAACTATAAATCAGATTTTTTTCGAACTGGTCTATAAACCTTCCCAGTACCAAAAAGAACAAACGATGAAAGTTTCAGCCAAATCTGCCGGGTAGTTCTGAGATCTTAGGGAACAAATTTACCAACATCCATTTATATATATATATATATATATATATATATATATACTAGCAAAAATACCCGGCGTTGCCTGGGTCAGTAATAATTATGAGAAAAAAATCGTTACTTGCTTTTGTTTTCTGTTTTAAGTGAAAGAATTTAAAACACGTCTTTTTGACGTGATTAAAAATCGAGTTTCTTCCTTACCCATAAAACTAAAATAGCAATAAGTATAAAGAACGAAATAAGTATCGATTTAGAAACGAAAGCACGATATTTAAGCATATACAAATTTCCACAGTATGAACATGGAGTCTAAAACCTTCTCTGTATGGCTATTGAAGTACGAAGTGTAGCCGTGCTCGTAATCCCCTCTTTTACTTGCTTGTTATTTTGGGAAATTTCAATCATTGTGGGTTCTTCGTGCGATTCTACCGAATTTGCGGGAATCGTTTTGGGATACCTTCGATGATGCTCCCCCTCCTTTCCTTACTTTGTAAAACGATGTGATATTAATTTTCGTTAAAGAGATATTGTCGCCAGATGCTGAGATAATTTTGGCCACCATAAAATATCGCTAAAGAGTTTCATCCGAAATGCTCCCAAAATAAGTAGTAAAATTTGGCGATTGTTTGAAATTGTGCAAAAAGGAAAATTAATGGAAGTTTTTGTGCTGTTTATGGATTTACCTAATTTTGTTGCTGGATTTTTTAACACAATAAAAAAAGTTTTTTGAAAGATTCTTTGATTGGCGATATTTTGTTTACATGGTGAAAGCTGAGAAACATTATGGCGCAGTCTTTGACTTCAAAAACCGCGACAGTTGAAAAAACTGCCAAATGCATCCGCTACTGAAATCGTTCTGTAATAATTTTGGCGAGGTTTCTGCTGTTAGATTGGATAATGATTAAAAAATCCAATCAGCACAAATAATAAAAGAAAAACCCATTAATTACACTAAAATTCCGTTTAAATGGAAAATAATCAACCAAATCTAGTATTATTAGCCAATCTTGGGAAAAAAACGTTACTTTAAGATTTGACTTGAGAAAAGCCTCAAAAAGTCAGACGAAACACAAAAACATTCAACAATTCTAACTATGAACTGGGAGTTGAGATGATACACTAAATAATGAATTTGGTTGAGAAAAGCCTTCGAACATGGACCAAAAAAAGCTCATAACTCGTATTTCATACAACTTAGAAGTTTCTAACAGATGCCATCTTCAGCAGAAAAATAAGGGCTTTCGATGGACACACAATTTTAATATGTGCACGTATTTTTTCACCGTCATATTGGGGCATTTATGCAAAAATTTGGGCAAATTAGAATAAAAAAGGAACTATCAATCGAATTTTTTTCGAACTGGTCTACAAACCTCCCCAGTACCAAAAACAACAAACGGTGAAAGTTTCAGCCAAATCTGCCGGGTAGTTTCTGAGATCTTAGGGAACAAATTTACCAAACTCCATTTTTATATATATAGATATAGATTTTAAAAAGTCTACTTACATCCTTTTGCTTCCCACTGCCTCAATTGTTCTAAAAGGTTAAACTTTCATGAAAATTTTTAACCAAATACCTCTTTCTTCTAATAATTTATCTTCTTTACTTTTTGAGAAAGAACGCGACCAGAAATTATTACATTGCTATTTATTTTATTGATGACCGACAAGAAAACTAAAACAGTAGGTACTCACAATTACGATGAGTTCCTTCGCAGAAAGTAGAAGTCATTAATTTTTAATTACTTGACATTTAATGTAGGCAATCAGTTAATTCAAGACTTGAAAATTCACAACTCCAATAAACTATAGGGGGCGCTTCAGTCACTGTCTAATGGCGGATGAAAAAGGTAAAACAAACGCATACCGTAACTTATAACTTGCTTTGTCGCTTTAGTGAATGGCAGTAATTTTTCATCGTGTTTGTGGGAAGCTTTCTTTTCTATTCTTCTGAAATTAGATTACAACACAAACTGTCTGAAGCCTGTAATTTACCCCAAAGAAAACACGTGGAACGGAATGTTTTACCTTTTTCTTTAGCATTGTTAATCACCGCAAGGTAGCGTATTCGAGCTCTGGAGTTGCGAATAGCTATGTTCTTCTAATTACGGTTTAGCAATAACATTGTTAAACGAGGATTTCATTAACTGCGTGATGCTCCCCGAGTACCAAAAATACTTTAGCCCCCTTTATAACACAACTAGCAAAATTAACCGGCGTTGCCTGGGTTAGTAATAATCGTGAAATACAATCTTTTTTTCTGTTTTAACTGAAGGAACCGTACAATCAGTTTCATGACCCGAATTTTACAGGCCTGTGTAATTTTTGACAGTAAACGCTTTCTATTTTCTAACTGTTGCCAAAATCAGTTGTCTTTTTATTTCATTCCGCTATCGATTATTGGCATAGATGAGGATAAAAATCCTAAGAAAGCAATAAATTTCATGATTGCTCCAGAGAAGCTTTGGTTCAAAATTTTCATTATGATTACTATTACTATTGCTGTTGTTAGGCAACGAATTTTCGTAACAATTGGTTTTATATTTAATCATTTAAAGGTGAAATTACATGACATTTAATGTTTTCCATCATAACTTTTTTAAACTATGTTTTTAAGGAATAAATTATTGCCTAAGTTGCTCCCTGATAATGTAGCTATCTATGGTGAAAAAATGGTTAAAATCGGTAAAGTAGTTTTGAAGATTACCCCGGATATACATACAGAAGTAGCCATTTATGTATTCGCAACTCCAACAAACTATAGGGGGCACTGCAGCCACCGTCTAATGGCGGATGAAAAAGGTAAAACAAACGCACGCCATAGCGGAGAAAATGCTAATAAGTCTAGTAATTTTGTTTGTAGGCACGACTTTTTTGTTTTATTCTTTCTAAATCAATTTTCAAAGTCTTGTGGATATTCTGGCCTATGTAAAAAGAAATGAGAATTCAAGAAACATTACTAAAAATTAGAAATTAATACAAATTTCGTAGTTCTTAGTTGTAATCAGCCATTTCCATGATGTTGAATTCGAAATTTATCAATTCTTGATGAAATTACATTTTTATTGTAGTCATATGAACACTATAAATATTTCATGTAAATAAACCTTTGTTTATCAGTGTTATCAAAAGAGGAGGATGAAAGTTCTTTGTTTTGTTTGTCTAGCGCTAATTGCTTTACATTTGTAGCCGAGTTATTTCTCAAACTGCCGAATCGGTTAATTTAAATTTTTTCGGTTTCGTATGTTTATAATTTCTGAATTATGATTTATTTCTGTCACGTATCATCAACAAAATTCTCACGGATACATGGCGGTAGTTTTCTTTTTAATTGATCTTCCATTATTTCTTTAAACTTATCGAATTCTGTAATCTTTCTACCATTTTAATCCACACAGGATAAAAAATAAAAATGGTTTACAACTAACATGCAAAATCTCGCCAAGTGTTCTTTGCACACACAATACTAAAACTATAACTCTAAACTAAAATCGCACTATTTTGGCGATGAAAATTCTCAGCGTTAAACATTTTTCATTCCGTTCTACGATAATATATTCAAGAAAAAATTTTGCATACTATCCTTCTTTTGAGCTTAACATTTAAAAAAAAAAACAACATATTCTAACAAATTCACACAAAACAATTAAAAAAAAAATACCTGGCATAAAGTTATCTTCCAAAAAAAAAAAAAAAAAAAGCTTCGAATCGACTTTTTAGAGGGAAATAATGAAAACTAACATTATTGTGAGGAGCTCGAGAATACCATTAAGGGACAAAACACTTTCTGTTGCTTAGTTTTTTCGGCAGTTTTTTAAATCACCGCAAGGTAGCGTATTCGAACGCTGGAGTTGCGAATATAGATGAGGATACAATTCCTATGAAAGCAATAAATGTCATACTTGCTCCAGAGAAGCCTTGATTCAAAATTTTCATTATGATTACTATTACTATTGCTGTTGTAAGGCTACGAATTTTTTTAATAATGGGTTTTATATTTATTCATTTAATGGGGAAATTACATGACATTTACTGTTTTCTATCATAACGTTTTTAAACTAAGTTTTTTAAGAATAAATTATAGCCTAAGTTGCTCTCTGATAATGTAGCTATCTATGGTGAAAAAATGGTTAAAATCGGTCCAGTAGTTTCGAAGATTACCCCGGACATACATACATACATAAAGAAGTATCCATTTATGTATATAGTTACAGCTTGAGTAAAAACTTTAAGGCCAGTTAAAAATTTTGGGAAAACGGGAAAAGGAGATTAAAGGAATTTTAATAATATTGTATTGTTATAATTATTGATGTTCATTGGTAAGAAATAAGGCAACAGACAGAATTTATAAAGTATGCAATGGCGTTGTTTCTTGCAGTCAAAAGTACTACTTTTAATCACTGAAGTTGATAGAATAAGCGACAAAAATAACATGGAGCCAGAAAAAACTTTCATTTTGCCAACGTTTAGTTTTTAATTAATTTTTTAAACTGTCCGATTTTGAAAATAAGGCGTGGCCTTTATACCGTCACAAATGATGTACTTTGGCGCATCTGTCTACCGCGTTTCCACGTTATGATAATCAAGAAGCGAATGAAATATTGCTCTCTACGCTTGCTATCAGCCGTATCGTTGCCAGGACACGTGATTAAAGGTGCGAATTAAATATTGCGTTCTGTGCACATGACATCAGAGAATGGCATTTCATCATTTGTGATGTCATCGGCTGAAGCGCAAACAATGAAAGCGCACCGATTGAAATATTTTTTAAAAAATATTAAACTTACATAAATTTATTTAAAAAATGGTCAGATCCTATGTTTTTAAGCATGCTCTTTCAGAAAAAAATACTTTAAAAATTTTGGAAACGACCCCATTATCAGAAAAACAGCGGTTCAAAGTTACTATTTCAGTTCAGAGTAAAACATTTACTGCCAACAGTATTTCTTAAATTGAAAGATAATTATGACCAAAAGAATCCATGGGGAAGACCTAAAGCTTTGTCCTCTAGTAATGGAAAAAGTTTTCAAACTAACATCAACTGGAAAGTACTCAATCAGGAAATTTATTAGCAGGTTATTATTTAACAGGTTTAAATGTTTGTCAAGAAACGATACGTAAAATAATTGGCAGGTGTGGAAGTTTTATTTATGTGGCAAAATGGGGTCATTTCCGAAATTTTAAAGGTATTTTTTTCTGAAAGAGCATGTTTAAAAGCTTAGGCTTTGACCATTTTTTAAAAAAACATTGACGAAGTTTAATATTTTTAAAAATGTATTTTAATTGGTGCTCAGATTCAATTTCCTTTTTTTTACGCTTCTGCACATGACAACACAAGTGATGAAATGTCATTTACTGATGCCATTAGCGCTGAGCGCAATATTTAATTCGCTTCTTTACTCATATGTATAGCGGCAACGATATAGTTGATAGCAAGCATAGAGCGCAAAATTAAATTTTTTTTTTGAATTATCGTAACCTGGAAAGGTGGTAGACAGCAAGCGTAAACATTCCGCGCGCCAGTGGAGTGCACGCCAAAGTACATCACTTGTGACGTCATAAAGACCACGCCTTGTTTGAAAACTCGGACATTAAAGAAAATAATAATTAAAAATTAAATGTTGGGAAAATGAAAGCATTTTCTGGGTTCATGTTTTTTTTTTTTGCTCATTCTGTCAACTTCAGTGACTAAAAGTATTTTTGACTGAAGGAAACAACCTCGTTATCATAACCTGGAAACGCGGTAGACAGCAAGCCTCAACATTCAGCAAGCCAGTGGAGTGCGCGCCTAAGTTCATCACTTGTGACGTCATGAACACCACGCCTTATTTGAAAAATCGGACATTAAAAAAAAAAAATAATTAAAAGTTAAACGTTGTGAAAGTAAAAGATTTTCCTCGCTCCATGTTGTTATTATTTATTTTTTTATCATTCTATCAACTTCAGTGACTAAATGTAGTATACTTTTGACTGATGGAAACAACCCCATTGGCTAACCTTCAATTACTGAATAAGAACAAAATAGAGCTTTTGCTATTCAGCCAGTAAATCATGAATTGAAATAACCAGTATAGATACAAGTAATTCGGAACTCCAGCGCTCGAATACGCTACCTTGCGGTGATTTATAAAACTGCGTCTGCACCTAAAACATTGCCACGTTGCGCATCACGTGTGTCTGTTGACGTAAACGCGGTCAGTTTGTTCTGAGTAACGCATTCAACATGTCTAAGAACGCCTTCAACAACAGAAATTAATTCGTCCCTTAGTAGTATTCTCGAGCTTCTCAAAATAATGTTAGTTTTCCTTATTTCTTTCAAAAAAGTATTAAATGGTGGAAGCGTAAACAAGAAAACTCTGGATTAACAAAATTGGATAACGTTATACCAGGTAAAATTTTTTATTGTTTTGTATGAATTTGTAAGAATATGGGGTTTTTTTTAATCTTAAATTAATTAAACTTACCATATTTTACAGCAGCATTTAGTTGGAATGGACAGTATGCAAAATATTTTCTTGAATATATTATCGTAGAACAAAATAAAATGAATAACCGAGAAAGAATTTACTTTATTCCTTTTATTCTCAGCTGAAAGGTTTCGCCAAATTTGTTTAGGGTTATTAATTTTTAGTATTGTGCGAGCAAAGTAGCCTTGGCGAGATTTCGCGTTTTTAGTTAAACCATTTTTAATTTTTATCATGAGTGGAATAAAATGGTAGTAAGATTACAGAATTCGATAAGTGAAAGGAAATAATGCTCAATCAACTGAAAAGAAAACTACCACCATATATCCGTGAGAATTTTGTTGATGATTTGCATAACATGACACAATTAAATCGTAACTCAGAAATTAGAAAAATCGAAACAGAAAATTTTTAAATGAACCGATTCGGGAATTCGAGAGAAATAACTCAACTACAAATGGAAAAAAAAAAATAAGCGCTAGCCAAGCAAGGCAAAAAAGTATCATCTTCTTTCGATAACAATTTGTAATGTCACATTGAATTTTCTAGCATTAATTGTTATTCTTGTCAGGCCACAATTATTATTTAGTTTTATCAAGAATTGATAAATATCGAATTCAACATCGTGGAAATAGCTGCTTAGAACTACGAACTACGTAGTTTGCATGAATCTTTGACGTTTAGTAATGCTTCTTGAATTCTCATTTCTTTCTACGTGGGCCAGAATATCCACAAGACTTTGAAAATTAATTTTAAAAGAATAAAGCGAAAAAATCATACGTACGAACAAAAATCACAACACTTTTAGCATTTTCTTCGTTACCATGTGCGTTTGTTGTAGTTTTCAATTCCGCCATTCGACAGTGACTTCAGTGCCCCCTATAGTTCGTTGGAGTTGCGAATTATTTTATTATTTTCTGACTAAAAGAAGTGGAATTTGAATTGATCAGACGGATGGAAGTACTATTGCCATGATTTACGAAAAGAAAAGGGAATATTCTCCGAGCGCGAAATAGTTGAAGGCTTTGCCATGACTTGGGGATGCTTTGCTTACAATGGTGTGAGCTCAGTTGCGTTCGTTTCAGTCAAAATAAATTCACAAGCATATAAAAATGTCTTCTCAAATCAACTTTTACCAAATGTTGAATTTATTGCCGGAGAAAATTGGAAATATCAGCAAGACAATGCACCTTTCCATTCGAGTGACTGTCCAAAAACATTGAGATTTTGAAATAGCTAGCTAAGTCCCCGGATCTCAACCCAAACGAGAGCTTATGGGGTGACTTAGGAACAGGCTCGGATCTATAAATTTTGGGCCCCCCATGTGACAAAATCTGCAGGGCCCCTCCCCAGAGGCCATCAGTGTATATTTGTAATGTTAATAAGTTTTAGTGCATTTTTTTTTTTCAATTTTTTGTTTCAATTTCTTGGACCGTGGGGCCCTTTAAAGACGTGCCACCCCCCGCACTGTTGGGTCTGTGGGTACGCAGATCCTTGCCTGCTTAGGAAGAAGGGTTTATTGCAAATGGGAGACATTTTACTTCATCAATAAAGCTAAAATGTACCATCGAAAATGAATTTTATAAAACAGATCCGGAATATTTGAAGTAAATCGAAGAAATGGCTCTTACATGAGCTTCTAAAAGTTGTATTTTTTTTCCTATGCTTTTCTCTATGTTGGCCAAAAGATTTGACCCTTAAAGATTTTTCTGAGGCTCAAGTATTGATCTGTTTCATTTTCTGATAATGAAAATCTTACAAGTTACTCTTATTGCTTTTTTTTTTTTTTTTTTTTTTTTTTGTCTTTTTTTTTTCTTGCTTTTAAGGTTAATAATTATCACTCAAATGATTTTTTGGCCCTTAGTTTACGATGTGTCCAATTTAACAAAAAGTTCTCTGATATATATATCAGAAACATAGATGATATCAGAAACATAGTCTGAGTTTTTACTCAGACTATGTTTCTGAAATTTTATAGCGGCATGTTATGGGCTCCTGTTCTTCGCAGTGATAACGTGCATTTGCTTGCGCAGGCGCATGCGTAAATATGGCACTGATACAGGTTCGTCATGGGGTGGGGGGAGTCAGCAGGGTCGGCTCTAGTAGTTCTGCTGCCTTAGACGAATTTGACAAGTGTCGCCCCCTCCCCCATTGCATAATAATAATACTAATATAAAATAATGATATTTTAATAAAATAAAAATAATTCGTAACTCCAACAAACTATAGGGCAGCCACTGTCTGATGGCGGATGAAAAAGGTAAAACAAACGCATGCCGTAGAGTATAAAATGCTAATAAGCTTAATAATTTGCATAATTTTTATGTTTTATTCTTTTGAAATTAATTTTGAAAGTCTTTTGGACATTCTGGCCCAAGTAGAAAGAAATAAGAAATCTAGAAGCTCTACTGAATGTCAGAAATTAATGCAAAAATGTTGTTCGTAGTTCTCAAGCAGCCATTTCCACGATGTTGAAGAATTCGATATTTATCAATTCTTGATGGAAGTAAATTTTCATTGTGGCCATAAGACTGTCAAGAATAACATTTAATACGAGATAATTTAATTATATTACAATACGATTGGTTATACAAAGAGGAAGATGATATTTCTTTGTTTTATTCGGCTAGCGCTAATTGTTTTTACATTTATAGCTGAGTTATTTCTCAAATTGCCGAATCGGTTAATTTTAATTTTTTTTCTATTTTGAATGTTTCTAATTTTTTGAATTAAATGATTTAATTTTATCATGGTATGCGAATCATCAAGAAAATTCTCACGGATATATGGTGGTAACTTTCTTTTTAAATAGTCTTCCAATAATTCTTAAAATATATCGACTTCTGTAATCATTCTTCCTTTTCTCGTCGTAAAAATGGTTTAATTGATAAGCGAAATCTCATCAAGGGCTCTTAGCTCGCACCAGTGGCGGATTTACTGGGGGGTGGTGGGGGCGATCGCCCCTTCCGGGACCGTCATTTTCTAAAACCAATAATATAGAAATTAAAGGAGTTACTATAGCAATCGCTACTAATTTCAATTAAGTTAATTCCACAAATTTGCTTTAAATTAAATTTAGACAGTTACTGTAGTCGAGGATGGACAGCATTACCCACTTTTGAACCCAACTCAACTGTGGCTGAAATGTCACAGATTTCAATGAAAATTTTTACTTAGGTAAACCATGCATATCTATGAGGGAATGCACAGTATGAAAGTTTAACAAGAAGTTCTGTCTAGAACTAGACAAGCCTACTTTCCCGTATACCCATACTACTTTCTAGTACCTGATCAATATTCTCAAAAATGGCTAAAATCGCAAATGTTTTCAAACATATTTTTAAAATACTTTAATCTGATTTCTAGGAATAAAATATTCCTCACTCATCTAAAAAAATTTAAATGCGTAAAAAAAAAAAAAAAAAAAAAAGCGAGCAAAAAAAAAAAAAAAATAGCAGTAACTTTTAAACAAAGCAACTAACACACTTTTTTCCGTTAAAAAAATCTTTAACAGCTTTCAAAACGAAAAAATAATAATTAAAATTAATAAGCTTATTAAAATAAATACATCATATCAAAACTAGTATGTTGTGGCCATCACGAAATTTTCTTCTATATCTTTCTTATAATTCTGATCCCTCCCCATGTTTAACGAGGAAGCAATATTCCCAACGAAAACAAAATTACACATGCCAAAACTTGATGACCATCCCAATTCGCAACTCCAACGAACTATAGGGGGCACTGAAGTCACTGTCTAATGGCGGAATTGAAAACTAAAACAAACGCACATGGTAACGAGGAAAATGCTAAAAGTGTTGTGATTTTTGTTCGAACGTATGATTGTTTCGCTTTATTCTTTTTAAATTAATTTTCAAAGTCTTGTTGATATTCTGACCCACGTAGAAAGAAATGAGAATTCAAGAAGCATTACTAAACGTCAAACATTAATGCAAAGTACGTAGTTCGTAGTTCTAAGCAGCCATTTTCACGATGTTGAATTCGATATTTATCAATCTTAATATATAAAAATCAATGTCCTGAGATAATATATATACATATATATATACATATATATATATATATATATCAACGCACAGCCGAAACCGCTGAAGCTTCAGACTTGAAATTTGGCAGGCATGTCCGCATGATTACGAAAGTAACCACTAAGAAAGGATTTTTCGAAATCTCAATTAGTTCGGGAGAAATTAATTAAAACCTCTTAATTTCTGAGAAATTAAAACCTGTCATTAAATTCAAATCCCTTATTTTCGAAGGCTTTCCTCCATTAAAATCATTATTCAGTACTTCATCTCAACTTTTGGTCGATAGCGAACTATAAATTTGATATTGTTTTTGTTTCTCACGTGGTTCTTCGAGGCTTTTCTCAAGTCAAATAATAATGTTTCTGTCTATTGCTTTCATTTCTTCAAAACTAGAAACTAAGTTTTTAAGAACATCATCACAGGCGAACTATCCTTTTGAATTTAGAAGAGTACAGTTTCCTGTTAAAGTTTGCTTTGCAATAACCATTAATAAATCACAAGGACAGACATTAAAAGTAGCAGGGACCAATTTAAAAGAAGACTTTTTTTCACACGGCCAATTTTATGTAGCTTGCTCCAAAGCAGCTCCTTCAAGCAGCTTAATAATTTTAGCACCAGAAAAAAAAAAAATGTTGTATACAAAGAAGTTCTTGCTTAAACATAGGTATATCAATAAAATGTGGATGGCCTGTGTTTGCAAAGATAATCAATACTTTAAAAGGATCGTTAATAACAGTTAAAGATCGGTTAAGGACAAAGGCATATATGTAAGGAGTTCAGGGGCCACGGGATCCTCCCCAAATTAGAAAAAGTTATAGGTAATAAGTAATTATTATAGGGGATTTTCGAAACTAGGTGCACCAAGCACTGTTAACCCCTGCTAATTCCATTACCCGAGCAATGCCGGGTACGGGAATGCTAGTTCTTGATAAAACTAAATAATAATTGTGGCCTGACAAGAATAACAATTAATGCTAGAAAATGTAATATGACATTACAAATTATTACCAAAAGAAGATGATACTTCTTTGCTTTGCTTTGGCTAGCGCTTGTTTTCCATTTGTAGCTGAGTTATTTCTTTAGAATTCCCGAATCGGTTAATTTAAAAATTTTCTGTTTCGATTTTTCTAATTTCTGAGTTACGATTTAATTGTGTCATGTTATGCAAATCATCAACAAAATTCTCACGGATATATGGTGGTAGTTTTCTTTTCAGTTGATTGACAATTATTTCTTTTTACTTATCGAATTCTGTAATCTTACTACCATTTTATTCCACTCATGATAAAATTTGAAAATGGTTTAACTAAAAACGCGAAATCTCGCCAAGGCTACTTTGCTCGCACAATGCCAAAATTATAACCCTAAACAAATTTGGCGAAACCTTTCAGCTGAGAATAAAAGGAATAAAGTAAATTCTTTCTCGGTTATTCATTTTGTTCTACGATAATATATTCAAGAAAATATTTTGCATACTGTCCATTCCAACTAAATGCTGCTGTAAAATATGGTAAGTTTAATTAATTTAAGAAACTAATTAAAACTTCCATATTCTTACAAATTCATACAAAACAATAAAAATTTTTACCTTGTATAACGTTATCCAAGTTTGTTAATCCAGAATTTTCGCTTTCACCTATTATTAAGGAAATAATGAAAACTAACATTATTTTGAGGAGCTCGAGAATACTACTAAGGGACGAATTAATTTCTGTAGCTGAAAGCAAACTAAGACACACCGATTGCGTTAATAAATACTCAGAACAAACTGCCTGTGTTTACGTCAACAGACACACATGGAACGCAACGTGGCAAAGTTTTAGTTGCATTCGCAGTTTTATAAATCACCGCAAGGTAGCGTATTCGAGCGCTGGAGTTCCGAATTCCTGATTTATCTCAAAAGTAAAGCAAAGAATGAAAATTGAAAATTATTTTTAAAGCCTTGCTGAAAATAATTACAAACATTTATCTGTTAACAGACACAAGATGGCAACAGTTAAAAATTTTAAATCATTTAGATAATATTTCGGATCATTTCCATGCAATTAAAAGCACGAGCTGAACGCAGACGACAGTCTGTTACGATTTATCTTTCTTATTGTTGCAATTAAAAAGCGATTTTTATTCACACAAATAAAAAAAAATCAGCCCCCCCCCCTGGAGCGATTGGCGCCAAAATTAAACCAACGCCTGTTTACATATGGATTCATAATTATTCCAAACTTCATCCAGAACGTAGCATTACTTCTTGAGATATGGCACTCACAATGGAAAAAAAAAGAACGTTCGATTGCGCCACCCCCTTTTTAGCTGTTGACACCAAAATAGAATCATTTCTTATAACCTCTAAGGGCTACTTGTCGATAAATTTTTGTTTGATTACGTTCATTATTTATTGAGATACAGCAGTCACAATTGACGGCAAAAAACGTTCCATAGCCATAGGCGGATTTAGGACTGAGTTCCTGGGGGGGGGGGGGGGCAGGACTTTTTTTGGAGCAACATTTTTAATTGCCCCCCCCCCCCCTCCCACGTTTCTGTCTGTTTTCTGTGATGCATAAGGCCATTCTTTACTTTTTTATGCGTCATTTTCATTACTGTGTGTAATCATGCTGTCCTTTTTGAATTGACCTCAAAAGAGTTGGTATTAAGAGAGTGATGCAGGGCTCCCTTTTAAGTGGGATATAGAATATCTCCAATTTTCGGGGGCCCGTGGGTTACTCCCCCCGGAGGAAATTATATAAAATGGATATAAAATTCTGCATTTTGGTGTCTTATAAGGGTTAATTGGAAATAATAGGGAAATATTTTTTTTTTAAAGTTTTATGCTTTAAGTGCTTTTTGATGCAAGTTAATACTTTAAAAGAAATGAGATTTAGAGAATAGGTATCAAGAGAGTAACATACTACCCATTTGAACAATTCTTAATTTATACACTTGATAAGAAATAAAATTGAAGCACACTTTGCTTAGGAGTTTCAAAGACTTGTCTAATTATTTTCAAGGTTTGGTTGGTTAGATTGGGTTTCTGGCTCAAGGGCCCTGGTAGGCTATACTGTGCCAAATCTTTTCAGGGATTTTAGAACCTATCAATAATTAGCACTTTTCAGTCTATGAAATTGAGTAGTAGATTATACAGTTGTACAATAATGTTCTTTGTGTAAGGCTATTTTAAATTTAAAAGAAAAAATTAATTTTTTTTTAATTTCTCATCACAACTTTTTTTTAATTATAAGTAGTACAGAAAACGAAAAAGAATAGGGGTAATGTATCATTTTTTCCCGGGCTAAACAGATTAACAATGTGCAGTAAAAGTAAGATAAAAGCAATCAATACAAAAGGATTTCCAAAATTCTGCATTCAGGATTAAATAAACAGCAAGATATGAAGCATGTGAGTCACAAAAATTTATTTCAAGTAATATGTTACAAACGCGAGAACCATGATTTTTACATTTTTGATGCAGGATGTAGCAAGGAGCTGAATTTGACACATTTTGGCATTCCTCCCCCTACAATTTGTTAGAAATTTTAAAATTTAAGGTTTGTAGCCACACGTTTCCCAAATGTTCAAGGTTTTCAAGTACTTGAAAATGAAATTAGTTTTTCAAGCACTTTCCATTTTTTTAAGGAACGAATCACAATTTTTTGGGAGTTAGGGGCCCACTTCAAAGCAGGGGCCCTAAGTTATAGCTTGCTTATCTTAAAGGCAAATCCAGCCCTGCATGTAATTCACTCTTACCTGCAGATTTTTGTTTGATTTTTTGTAATTGTAACGAAAATTCGTCAGTTTTTACAGTTAAAGGATTTTTACGATGTTACCAATCTGTGTAAGGTTTTTATCAAATTTCAGCAAATTTTTCCAAAACTTTTGATGACTGAATTACTCAACTTTCAATAATGACAATAACTGTCTAATTTAGACTTAAATGATTATGATCGACATACCTTAATTTTTAAACAGTATTTAGAAAGTAAGGAAAATGGTACTTTCTCTCTAAGTAAAAAGATTCAATTAATCAGAACGTTCAGATAACTGAAGTTTATTCAGTTTGCGATAGTATACTTATTTTTCTTTCTCAAAAAAAAAAAAAAAAAAAAAAGACAAGTCGAAAATTTTCCAAGCGCATGAAGTACAGTTCTAACTATTAGTTTCATATATACAAATTTTTTTTCTTTAAAAAGATAAAGAAAACACAGTAATAAAAATATTTCATCAGGTAATAATGCGATCTTACAAGAGTTGTGCTACGGTGTTAACTGCTACTTTTTGATAGTATTTTGCTGTACAAAAACCTTTTAGCTATGTACTTCTTTTGCAATAGCATACATTTCAAATCAGCCAATTTCATTTGAACGTGTGAATCCAGAAGGTTCTTCTGGAAGATAAGTTGTTACTATATGAACTCCTACCAAAACTGGAGGGCATTGCCCCCTTTGCCCCCCCCCCCTATAAATCCATCCATGCTCTCCTGAACTATTCAAAAACCAAAAAAATAATATTTTTTTTTTAAATTTTTGGAAGATCTACATAAAGTCCTTCCAAAACTGGGGGGTGGGGCGTTGCCCCCCTCTGACCCCCCCATAAATCCGCCCATGTCCATAGCTCAACCCCCGTTTGAGCTATTGACACCAAAATTGAATCAGGATATGTACCTGTTAGGGACAACATATGGACCAAATTTTGTCTGATTCCGCCAATTACTTCCTGGGGAATAGCAATCGAGCAAAACTCAAAAAACGTCCCATTGCTCCACCCCCCTTGGAGGAATTCGCGCCAAAAACCAATGGGCACAAGTTCACATAAGGGCACATATGTGTACCAAATTTCGTTCGATTTCATGCGGTAGTTTTTGCTGTAGAGCGGCCACAAAAAACTGGTCACACACAGACGTGACACACATACACACACACATACACACACACATACACACATACACACACACACACACAGACACACACACACAGACAGACAGACATTTTCCAAAAATAGTCAAAATGGACTCAGCACACCTCAAAACGTTCGAATCCGTCAAAATTCGAAATTCGAAAATTTGCACGAATCCAATACTTTCTTCTATATATTAGATATAGAAGAAAGTAAAAAAGAAAAAAAATCGTTTCTTTTTCCCCTGTAGCCAAAAAGAATTTTTTAAATGAATGAATGCACTTAGCAAAATAAATAAAAACAATAAAATGTCAACTGAAAAAAATAATTTTCATTGCCAAAATAAAAAAAAAAACGTCTGCGCTTATCTTTATGTAGAAACATAAATGACTTCGAGTTTATTCACCGAAAACTGAATACCTAAATTAAAACTTTAGCGTGAAAATAAAAACAAGTCATATCAACAATAAGTATTTCACAGTTAAAACCATAGCTGCGGAGTCGGAGTCGGAGTCAATCTCATTTTGGGATAAAGGAGTCGGAGTCGAATATCCAAGAATCGGAGTCAGTCATTTGTCCTCCGTGTATAAATTTTTGCCAAAGTTACGAAGTCAGAGTCGAAGTCGGGGAGTCGGAGTCCGATTAATCGTCGGGCACAGGAGTCGGAGTCGGAGCCAGGTGCCCCTAAATTTTCGGAGTCGGAGTTTGGAGTTTGGCGTCAAGAGCTATTTCCAACAAAATTTGTTTGAAGTAAATCCGCCTTCAAGTACGGAATCTACATTGACTTTCAGTTTCCCCGTAGGCGCTAATGTTAAGGGATTTGAACTGTTCAAAATTGAACGGAAAATTGTTCAAATCAAAAAGATATTTTATATACAAGTTTTTCATCAAAAGCTTTTTCCTACAAAGTTCGTTTGAAGCAAATTCGCCTCACAGTTCGGAATTGCCTTGAATTTCCCCGTAGGCGATAATGTTAAGTTTTTTTGAACTGTTCGAAATTGAACAAAAAATAGTTCAAATCAAAAAGTGAAATATGGCAATGAGGTGTCCTCGCTGAGATCTTTCGAACAAAAAAAGTTTGTTTGAATCGGACTATTCATTCAAAAGTTATTAGGGGGGGACAGACAGACCGACAGATCGACGGACCGACGGACCGACAGATCGACGGACCGACGGACCGACAGATCGACGGACCGACGGACCGACAGATCGACGGACCGACGGACCGACAGACCGACGGACCGACAGACCGACAGACAGACCGACAGACATTTTCCCCCATCTCAATACCCTACTTTCCAGTTTTTAATTTTTCAATATTTATTTAATTATTTTATTTATTTTTGACTTTTTTTTTTTTTTCGCGATATTTTTAAGATGCATTAAGCCTTCTTTCATGCTTTTTTCTTCTTTTTCTGACTTTTAATGGGAAAGTAGGCTAAAAACTGTTTGTAGCTTTGTTATTGAAATTAAAAGTTGATGCTTACGCTAAGCCTTAATTTTCAGAGTTCATTGCAGCCTGTTTGTGACTCAATAACTCCATAAGTTATAAACGTACACTTAAAAAATAAATATTTACACATTCTATAAACAAATCTCTATTGGGAAAGAGAAAAGTAAAATTTATTCGGATCTTTTTTTTTTGAATCTGAGACATTAACAAAGATTGAAATTTTGCCAATTTTCTTCAGATTTCAAATCACTTTCCTAGTACTTTTAATGAAAAAATAACAGTAAAAATGATTGAGACTGAAAAACTATCTATAACTAACTATCTGCTATAATTTAGTAATTGTTTATGAATTTCTTGATGACGAAATCTTACTTTAAAAAATCAAAATTTTCCGAAAATTTCATTTTTTCCTCTATTTCAGATGTTTTTTTGAAGATGAGGGAATGCTCTAAATTTACTCAATTTTTTTTACGTAACATATTGAAGTGTCTTTTAGATGCTAATAAATTTTAATCATTGGAATCAGTGTATTTTTGTTACTAGAATAACTTGAACTAAGATAAAATTTCATTAGTTATTTCTTTTTATTGTAAGTTTAGCAAAACTAACCATTTCTTTCGTGTTTCATTTTCTCAAAAGCATGTTTATGAATTACTTGCTGAAATGTTTCCTTAATTATTGTGTTGAATTTTCCTCTCCATTCGTGATATAGGAAAAAAATAGCTCTTAAAGAACATACTGAGTTTAAAGATATGGGCAGAGGACCATTTCGTTTAATTCACAATAACGAAACTCGTCTCTATTTTAGTTATAGCTTTTCCTCTCAAAGTAAAAATTTTCAGTTAAACAACATTTGCCACAATGAATCTAATTTTCAGTGGAAAGCAACTGACTTTTCTTTCAACTATCAATGGCAAAAGTGCTTATTATGGCATTGATAAATTATCAAACTATTATCCGTTAGAAGAAGTATGCATACGACATACAATAATCCACTTATAACTGCAAGATATTTTCTTCTTCTGCCTGCTACAATCGCAAATAGTTTTTTTTTTTGTCTCATCAGTGAAACTTATCTATCTTGAAAGTTAGATTCAATAACAATTTATTGAAACACTCATAGCTGTCTTGGAGCTATGAAATTTTCATAATTTCATCTCAATTAACAATTGAACACCTAAACTCCTTATCTCACATTTATTTCAGTTATCAGTGAAATGAGCATATGTTTGAAGAGAACTAGTTTAGAGATTAGGCCTAAATCCATCATCAATAATTTCATTTGTTTGTTACATATGTATAGTAACTATTTGTGACTAGGTAATATTTGATTGACTATACATTGATTTTATGCCTCGATATTTTTTCAAATAAGTGATTTTCTTAAGTTACTGAATCCACTGTAGTACACATGACCGATTAAAGATGATATTTGTCTGAAACTACTAGAAATATATTAATGAAAGTAATATTAATGTTTCCAACTGGATATTTCTACAAAAAATTAACCACAAAGTTTTAGCCAGATTGAAAGATTTTTTGTGGAGAGCAAAAAGAGAAAGAAAAAAAACCAACATTTCTTTTGATGCATTTGTTGAAGTTATTATTATATATTATTTTTACTTGATGTATAATTTTTATCCGCAATTTTTTTTATAAAATTCACATTATACCAGTACATTTTTTAAAAATAGAAATAAATGTTAGATATACTTGCTTTTGCATCATTTAGTCGTTTATCTAGTTCTTTGAATTCTCGTAATTTCACATAAGAGTCAATCCATACAGGTTCCATACAATATAAACTACTCATTCATGTTCAAATATTTCTAAGTTATCAAATTAAAATAATTATTTTGAAAATTACAATATGTTTTTTCAGTATAATCTATTATATAGGGCACAATACACGTAATTTAAGAAGGTGCAACGAAGTTTTCACACTTTTTATTTCTGATTTAGTGCGTGAATTGACTAGCAAAATTGCTCAATTTCAAAGACATATGGGTCATTCTCACAGAAAAGGTACAAATAGATCAAAAAAATTCTTTTAACAAAACTAAGCAAAAAAATAATAAAAATTGCATAAATGTTTTTGTTTGTTTATAAATTATGTCCCTATAGTAGTGGTTAAGTTTTCTATTTTATTTTAAAAAAGATTTCAAATATTTTAAATCCCACCTCGTCCACGGAGGGGATACAATAGTCAACGGAGGATATTTTTTATGTAAGAAAGTGTCAATAAAGGTTGTTATGAAAGTAAACATGCGTTTTAAAGCTATATGAACTATTATGTGACTCTTACTTAACATTAACAAATTAAAATGTGGAGGCTTTTAAAATAAAGACTCAGGACCTCGCTCTTTATGAATATCCTATTTTATTGAAAAAAATCAACATTCTAGCATTTGTAACAAAATCAATAAAGTGCAACCTAATTTAGTTGGAAAAGAAAATATCTAAAGTATGTTCTTAGTTTCATTGATGAGTAAAAAAAAACCTAATGAATCAAAAGATATTTTTTTTTAATTCAAAAAAAAAAAAAAAAAAATCATTTTCTTTTTTTTGAAGAACTTGCCAAAGGCCGATTTAACAAGCTTCGCGGGACGCTTCTGCTTACCTGCTGTACAACAACATAATCATTGATTTTTGGTTTGCTTCTTATCCTTTCTCAATTAATTAATCCCAAGTGGTAATGTTTACATTGATCACCACAACTTAGACAGGTGAGGTATCTTGCTTCCATATTTATTTGGTCTTTTTTAAATATAAGTTCATGAATTTTCATTGTTCCTGGAAACGGTGATATATGCTTTGGAATTTGTTTATCTACATCACTTATAAAACTTTCTTCAACATTTTTTATTGTTACATTCTTACAGTTTTTTTAAAGTACCGAAACTAAAGTTTCACAGTCTGGGATATCTGTTTTCTGGTCAACTAAATTGTCAGCCTTTCTTTGGTAGTAACGTTCTCTCTCTTTTTTCTTCCTTTCTTCAAACTTAAGAGGATTTTTTTTTATCCTCTTATAAATCATTTCACAGAGAAACTGACAAAATGAACTTCTTTAAGAGTCGAATTTAGTTTCTTTTCTATAAAAATACAAAACAAAGTTGCCCTATATTTTGTTTAGCAAACTGAAATTTATTATGATTTTTTCTAAGGCTTTGTCTCTTCCGTGGACCACGTCATCTCCTCCGTGGACATGCCACGTCCACGGAGGGGAAGTCCACGGAGGAGACAAAAGTAAGCTTTAGAATTTTAAATAAAACTGAAATATTAAATTTATTTAATTGTCACGCATAAAATTAATTAGTTCAAAACTTAACTAAAACACATGAAAAAAATATTAAGGAATATACTGAAGTTTTTATTATTTATTACTAAGGGACTGTAAAAGTCACCTTTTTGTGAGAATGACCCATATACCTTTTTTACAAACCAAGTACAAAAAACAATATATATATATAACGTGTATAGTACTTGAATGGAATATTCAATTGGCCAAGAAATTTTATTTTTAATTCTATCTCCTTTTTGTTTACAGAGGTCTAAAAATGTCATTTTGTCTTTTTTTCCGATTTTTGAGGGGCTATAATCTATAAAAGGTACACAAACACACAGCACAGTTACATATTCTTTTTAGCATGGTTCCAGTGATTAGCTTTTGCCCTATTTCATTTTGTGTTTACGTCCCCTACACGAGTTAACCCCCTTTGAAATGAGTAAAATTTTTACATTTGACCTTGAACTTTAACCTCTTGCCATTATTTTAATTATTAACTTACAGCTACGTAATTCAGCATGTAAGACTATCAACTTATGCACTTTAATATCTAAGCGTTAAATTAACTGTCATAAATGTAATTCAAACAGATTTTGGCCAAAATGCAAAATTCTAAAAGTCCCATTTTTGACTATGAGAATCACTTTTGATGACCTCTAAAAAAATCAAAGATCGAGTTGAGAGAAAAAATAAAAGTGGTTTTAAACATCTTTCATATGCAGCTTTTAGGGATATGAGTTTCAAAAAAATTAAAAATGGTCGAGCGTACCCATCTGTCGAACCTGTATGGATTGACCCATGAAACACAAAGAAAATGCTATTTTTCTGAAATTTATTTTACGTTCGGAAATCGAAAACCAATTTCGAGTTTCTTCGAGCAAATAGTAGAAACACAGCTCTATGTTCTTATAAAATTTTAAAGTTGTCTGAATTTTCCCTCATTTGAATTTTTGTGTCTATGTGAAGGGAAAAATCATCATTTTACAAAATGTCACAAAGTTTAAAACTGATATTAAAGACAAAGGAGTTAAAATGCAACTTCAACAGTAAGGTATTTCTTTTATGATATTTACCACATTATTGGGTATTAATTTCAGCAAAGCTATTGCATACATTAAAGATTGAGATTAAAAAATAAAATGCTTAATTATGAGAAAACTGAAATATTTCCAGTTTTTGAAACTCGGTTAAAAGTTAACTATGATAACTTTGAAAATTTTACTGATATCAGATTAATTACCCTACTCCATAAATTGCAACAACATATAACTTTTATGTTTTCATTTAATAGTTACTAAGATACAAGCCTTCGAAAATGAAAAACATTTAGCATTTATGAGAATGCTGTTCAATTTGACCAATTTTCAATCGCAAGTAACTACTCAAATAAAAAATATTAAGCAAAAATATTTTAGATATTTTAATATAGGCATAAAAGGAACCTGTATATCAAATTTCATAAAAATCTATTACCATGCGGCCACCACATTTTGTGAATTTTGCTCATTTTGTAATATGTCATAAATGTTTGAATTACATTTATGACAGTATGGAATGACCCAGGTATGATAATGCATTGCTATGACTTATTAGAACAGTGGTTTCCAACCCTGGGGTTGATAGCCCCCAAAGGAGAGAATTTACACTTCAAGGGGGCGATAAGTTCGTGGGAGCGATTGGTATTTAAAAGAAAGGGTTAAGGGGGGCAATTGACTCCCTGCTCCCCCCTCTACATGACGGGTTTGGGGGGAGGAATGTCTTTTACGGTTTTCAACCGCCACTCCCTTGAACAGACTGTAAATCCGTTCCTGGCTCGCACAATACTAAAACTGTGACCCTGAACAAAGTTTTGGCGAAACTCTTCAGCCGATAATGTGAGCAATAAAGTAAAGCTGGCGCACTGTTTTAGCGATAAAATTTCTCAGCTTTTGTTTTTTCTAGTTCAAATTCTAAACGTTCTATCTCGGCTAAAACATTTTCATTTCGTTCAACGATATTTTCAAGAAAACATTTTGCATACTGTTCATTCCAACTAAATGCTGCAGTAGAATAAGGTTAGTTAAATTAATTATTTTTAAATTAGGCAGAGATGAAAGCTCTAATTCTTCAGCTAATGTTATCAAATCCTCCTTTCCAGCCATTTTTAAAAAAAAACCTCGTGTTCTTACAAATTCACACAAAACAATTAAAAAAAAAAAAACCCTGATAAAACTTGATCCTCTTTTTAAAAAAAGAAAAAAGCTTCGAACAAATGAGCATATCTTTGTTAATTTCATGCCAATGCGAAGTTTGTTAATAAAGAGTTTTCTTGTGTTTACACTTTCGCCATTTACGACAACCAACTCACTTTTTAGAGGGAAGTAATGAAAACTAACATTATTTTGAGAAACTCGATAATACCACTTAGGGACAAAACAATTTCTATTGCTGAAAGCAATCTAAGACACATCGAATATGTTAATAAATACTCATAAAAAACTGCCTATGTTTACCTCAACAGACACACGTGGAACGCAATGTTTTACCTTTCTCAGTAATTTTATAAATCACCACAAGGTAGCGTATTCGAGCGCTAGAGTTGCGAATAGTAAAGTGTTTACAATTAAAGGGAGATTCTAGTTACATTCCAAACACAAACTAGTTACATTCTACTGGTACACAATTTAAATTATATTTTTATTAACATTAAAGTAGTATCATCTTATGGCGCTTAAACATATATCAAAATTTTCAAATAATTTTTAAGTCGCGCAAATTGCCGCCTCCTAAAAGTAAACTGAATTTCTAGATTAATTCCGAACTATGTTTTGCATATATATATATATATATATATTAATTTGAATTTTTGGCATCTTGAATTCAAATTATGTTTTTCGTAGTCACGAGCGTGTGTATGCGCGTGTGTGTTTGTGTAGGCGCATGAGTGTGGGTGCGCGTGTGTGTGAGTGTATGCATGCATGTGTGTGAGTGAGTGTTGTGTACGTGTGTGTGTGTATGTAGGCATGTGTGTTTGTGTTTGTGTGCAGGCATGAGTGTGTGTATGTGTGTGTGTAGAAGTGTGTGTATGTGGTGGTGTGTGTGTGTGTGCGTGTGTATGTGTAGGTGTGTGTGTGTGCGTGTGTGTATGTGTAGGTGTGTGTGTGTGCGTGTGTAGGTGTGTGTATGTATGTATGTGTGTGTGTGTAGGATGTGGGCGCAACCTGGACACTGTTTTCGCAAGAGGAGCAGCATCGTGAGGCGGCCGGTCGACGGCGATGCTGCAGAGGGTGCTGGAGGGAAAATAAAATCAGCGTAGCATCAAAAACAGTCAAATGAGAACAATCGTGATTGCTCAAAAAAAAAAAAAAAAAAAATCAATTTCGAAATTTGCCACCCCAAAAATCTGCCGCCCTAGGCGGCCGCCTAGGTTGCCTACCCCAAGAGTCGGGCCTGGGAGTCAGGAGGGTACAGTTGCCTGTCTTTGAGAAGTGAATTTACAAATATGTTTTTTTTTTTTTTTTATTTTGAGCAATCACGATTGCTTATTGTTCTCCTTTGACTGTTTTAAATTCCTGTCATTTTATTTTCCCACCAGCACCCTCTACCAGCACCACCGTCGCGTCGACCGGCCTCACGATGCTGCTCCTCTTGCGAAAACCGTCTCCTGGTTGCGTCCATATCCTACACACACACACATACACACACACGCCTACACATACATACACACACTCATGCCTGCGCACAGACACAAACACACACTCCTACACACACACACACATACACATACACACACTCATGCCTGCACACAGACACAAACACATATGCCTACACCTACATACACACACACACACACACGAACGCCTAATACACACACGCGCGCGTACACACACAGCACTGCATACACAACACGCACACACACGCGCACCCACACACATGCGCCACCACAAACACACACACGCTCGTGATTTCGAAAAACATAATTTGAATTCAAGATGCCAAAAATTCATTTTTTTTTTTTTTTTTGCGATATAATTTCTGAGTGCAATCGGTTATTCGGTAAAAACTCATTTATCCCCCTCCCCCTGAATAACTACCCCCCTGCTGCACTGGTAGTAAGAGAGAAGGAAAAAGAATAAAACTTAGGATGATTATTTTCGATTGATTGTATGAAGTTAAAATGTTTTCTGTAGAAGTTTGTTTTTTTTTTTTCTTTTTCGCTGTCTCTCTCTCTCTCTCTCTCGGGCATTTGGAAATGGAATTTCTAATTATTCGTTCTGTAAAATTAATAAGATTATACGTCTTTTTAATCAAAATTGTTTTCCAAATAATGCAGATTTTAAGTAGTATTTGGGAGCGAATATTATGCATAACTATGCAGTATAATTTTTTGCATACTATTTTTTTTTAATATATAAACTGTAATCCGTATAGCTGCTACGTGCGTTGCAGCTCTTTCAACAGTCATTAGCCAGAGACTGCAGAGCCTCTTATAGTTTACTTGAATTGCGAATGATGTTGCAGTTAGAAATAAAATATCATCTACAAGTTAAAAGAAATTTTATTTCTAAAAAATCAAATATAATTATTCTATTTATACATTTTTTTTGTTCTAGCTTTTCCACTTTATTCGTTATTCAAATAAACTATAGGAGTTGCTGCAGATTCGAACTAATCGCTGATTTAAGTAGGTAAAATATGAACAGACTCGTTTACGCATGTGGACGGATACAAGGGAGGTACGACTGCCCTTCCCTTGAGAGGCTCTACCGGCAGTTTTTCGACATTGAAGTTCCAAAAGTATTTTTTAGACAATCTGTGATAAATTAAAGGGAACTTTCAACAGTTAATGTCTCAGAATTTTTCAAACTTAAAGTCTTAAAAACATGATTTGAAACCATCTTTGGTAACGTTAGAGGAAGGAATGAGGTTCAAGCATTTTCCTCTGCTAATTTTTCGAAACTGCAGTTCCAGAAATGCAATTTTAAACGAAATTCCAGTGGTTTTCCAACTGGGTGCTGTGTCACCCGCGGCGTTCCAAGTAGTGGCGAGGGGTGTCGGGAAGTGTCCATGGTATAAACATTATAGGGATAAATAAGGGTGTCGTGAAAAAAAAAAATCTAATTCTTCAAAGAGTGCCGTGAGTCGGAAAATTTTGGGAACCTCTGCGATATTTAATGATGTTAGGGGGAGAAGGTTCGGAAACTGTCAGTAATTTTTTAAGAATTGAAGCTCTAAAAACGCGATTTCACCCCTCCCTTGAAGAATTCCTGGATTTGCCCTTGTTTACGTAGTATATGACCTGTCCAATGAGACATTTGCCTTGTACGCCAAAATTTGAAATGTTTTACCGCTTTGACTAATTTCTTAAATCACCGCAAGGTTGCAAATTCAAGCTCTAGAACTGCGAATTTCCTCTCCACTGAAAAGGCCACGTGAGGGCTGAGAAGAGTGATGCATAAAAATAACTGCAAGTTTTCACCAATTCTCTAATGAGGAATTACGGCTTTGAAATACAATTTAAAAGAAATAATTTGGTCCCGAATGAAATGATTCATATTTTTTATTTAAAACATTAATAAAAGAATAACTTTCAAAAGACTGTTTTTGTGTATAGAAAAAAGAATTTATAAGCCACAAGAGTACCATTTAACGGACGCCGGAAAATCGGAACTCTGTCTGTTGCATAGGTTACATACCTGCTCTGATGTAACGTGAATAGAGTAATCTTCATTCCATTCCTCCCATGAACACATTTTTCTACGTTATTTAAATTTTTGTAAATAAGTTTAGGTTCTTTTATAGCTAGTTCAATGCTCTCTTTAACTAGTTCTGATTTAGGTCACCATGCACAGCAATTTTGTGGTTAGACCTACTTACTCCCCGCTTCGCCAATAGTTGATCTCGTGCAGTTTCTGGTTAAAGTGAGTTTTTTTTTTTTTTTTTTTAACTTGTTTTAATACTGCTTAAATAAAGGTTCATCATAAGCTGAAAAAATAGCTTAGCTATTCATAAACTTAGAAAAAAGCTCAAAATTGGATTTGTTAAATTCAATATTTGCCTTTATGTAAACACATAAGTATGACGCGGGAGAGAAAAAGCGGAATAATCATTTTCAGTAATAAAGATTCAAAATAACCTTCAACAATATCTCCTCTCTAAAAATGGAAGCTACAGGTTCAATGTTTAGCATTTTATTGCCAGGGGTGCCCACCTAGGGTGGGGGTGTTGGTGAGGGGTCACGGCGCAGACTGTATCATTGAAAATTTTTAGGGGGGGGGGGAGTTGAGGAGTATTTTTCACTTTTGAGGGGCTTTTAATTTTTTGGCGGGGGGGGGGGGGGTCTTCGCGATATTTATGAGGGTGCGCCCTTGCTCTTAATGGAGTAGGCACCCCTGCTATTGCAGTGTAACAACTATCCTGATACCCAGGATTTTTGTTGCTGCTTAACATAACCCAGATCTACACAAATACATATATTTCTTTTCAATGGAGAAACTATATACCGCTGCAATACTTCAATGAAATATTTAATTTGCAAAAAATAAAAATTAGCTACGTCTGGGAACATGTACAATTTTATGTGTAGAGGAATGTGGGGATTGGTCTGGAGTTGGTCTGTCATGTTTTTATTGCAATTGGAGCAAATTAATACATTGGCTTCCCTATCCACTTGTACAGCAGTCATTAACTGTTGGTAATGCATCAGTATATCCATTAAAAACCACTGCTTCACATGAAAAAAAAAAAAAAGAAGATTTTTCTGCAGACGCCTGAAATATTTGAGGCATGTCTTTTTATTATATGTCTGACTCGTCCCATGCAAATGCGTGCATAAGAAATCCTTCTTCTTTAATGGATGAATAGATTGGTGGTGACTTAAACAAAGCTCTACTGATTAAATGATAGCTGTCACGCTTTTTTTTATATCCTTTCTCAGACAAACCCAACAAAAAAGCGAGGGTAGTTGAGGCGTTAATTCATGTTTCAGATGATCTCGTAATTTATCGTTTGATTTTGAAACAGCAGCATCCTGGTGAAAAACTTTGAGACTATTCAGAACGCTCAATTCTAAATAATAACCCCTTTTTTCTTCTGAAGTTTAACTTCCCCAAAATAACTTCCTAAAGTTGAAGGCAGAAATTTTTCACCGACACATTTTCCATTGTCACATCTGGAAACATAATTAAAAAAAAAAAAAAAATTGAGTAACAATTTGCTGCCTAAAATGCACAAAAATACTGTTTTGAGACAACAATGATCTTTTTGTTAAAAAATAAAAGTTTTGAATATCCATAGCATTTTTTAAAACTGAAAAATAACAACTATTGACTAATATATAAGGGGAAAATATTGAAAAAAAATACCCCAAAAAATTAAAAAATATAATTTTAGTAGCTTATGTGTTCAGCTGCATGTTACATAGAACACAGAAATTTCAGTTTTTGGTGTCAAAACAAATTTTAGAAATTTTTTATTGGTTATTTTAGGTTATGTATCGAAACAATATTACTTCTAGAGTCTACAGTTTTTTTTTTTTTTTTTTTTCAGAACTGAAAATTTTTAACTTTTGACCGAGTTATAAGAAAAACAAAAAGGATTAGGCGGCCATCTTTGATCCGCCATTTTGCATAGAAGCTTACATGGAAATTTAGGGGACTTTTTAGAATTTGTTCTAAAAACTATTAACTCTGGATTTGTTCAGAAACTAATCCTGAAAAATTCAGCCAATTATAAATTTGTGGTGCATCGACCTTATTTTCGGCATACATTTACTGGGCTATTATAGCTCGCGTTGACTATGAAAAATAATCAAATCGGAAAATTATGAGTTTCTCTACTGAAAAAAGGGTCGTAACTTTTATTCTAGTTCATTTAGGCGGTGTGGAAATTTGGATTGGAGTACTTTTTACAAGCTTTCAAACCGCACCAAACTCGAGAAGATACACTTTCAGGCCCGGCTGTTGGGGAGGCAACCTAGGCGGCCGCCTAGGGCGGCAGATTTTAGGGGCGGCAAATTTCGAAATTGAAATTTTTTTTAAGTACGAATATGTGTTTCAGCGCCATAAGATTCACTGCTTCAATGCTAAAAAAAAAATAATTTTGAAGTGTACCAGTGCTTGGATATGCAAAACATAGTTTGGAATTTAACTTGAAACTCACTTCAATTTTAAGCACTTTACTATTGTTTTTATTTTGTTAATATATTTATTATTATTATTATTATTATTATTATTATTATTATTATTATTATTATTATTATTATTATTATTATTCAGTGTGGGGGGAGGCGGCACTTGTCAATATCGCCTAGGGCGGCAGAACTACTAGAGTCGGCCCTGTAGACTTTAAGACTTATTTTTAAGGTAGAAATTGTCAACTAAAACGTAAAAATGAGTTTTTAAATTAAGGTCCAACTTAATTAGAGTCTGTTTTCAAAATTTTTAGTGATAACACTACACTAAAAATCGGCAACAGCTACTAAATAAAAAGAACGAAGAAAATGGGTTCACAAACGAGGAGAAACACCTTTCCAAAGTTTACTTTCACATATTAGAGCAAAAAGAAAAGTTTTAGCAAAAGAAAAAATAAATTAAGTAAATGAAAGGAATAAAAAATATTTGTAGATTTTCCCTTTATCGCTGTCCGATACTATTGAATTACAAAGGCATTGTGGAAGTCTGTGGGTTTCGTAAGGAGGTTGAGCTTGCGAAGGTGATGATACACTTCAGTCAAAAACACTAATCAAGGGTTACTCCCAACTTTCGTGTGCCAGTGCTCTCGCCTCCCATGTCACTCACAGTCGAACAAAGCGTGACCTCAGTAGGTCAACTCAACAGGTATTTACGCTCCTGACTACTGTTATTCCATCCATTAATTGAATAAGGAAAATATGAAGCTATGGGGATTTTTTTTTTTTTTTTAGGGATTAATGCAAAGAAAATCATGGAAGTGTGTGTCTGAGTAGAAAATAGTAATATATTTTTTTACTCCTTATTAAATTCGTCTTTATTATGGGTGTTTGAATTTATTACTCTTTATTATGGATATTTAAATAATAATGTTCATTTAAACACGAGAAAATCGCCCGTCAAGATATGACGGGTGAAAATTGCTTCTACATTTGAACGAAGCAATTGCCTGCTTGGTGATATTTTGTTAATTGACATTCTAACCCTAAATCCAGTGGATGAACTCTAAACTCCAGTAGATAGCGTTCACTGTTGACCACTTTTTCGTTTGTTCATTCCCCTGAAATGACAGTATTACCAGTAAAGTAGTTGAGATACCGGATACTGTTCAGCCTTGCCAAAATAAAGCAATTCCCTGCATGTCAAATATTACCAAAAAATGTTATCAAATTATCAAGCCGTGGAGCGAGTTTCATTGTTGATGACGTCAGGAGCATTACTCAATCATTGGCTGTAATATATATGAGGATGGGTATTTAAATATGCGACCAATGTCCATTAGAAACTTTCAAGAGGGGTTTTTCAAAACTGAAAGATTTCCCATATTTTTTGAGCAACTTGTACTGATGACTTCATTGTTTTTTGAAATGTTTTATCATGTTTACTTGTTGATTATGCCTTGTAAATATGCAACTGAACATTTAATCTCTTTTTTCCAATTCGTCATTATTGCATTCGGACATTTGGAGTGTGACTGCGTCGAAATATGTTCACAAGGATATTATTATGTCGTTAATGTCACCAATTTTTCCGAATGATTAATTGAAATTTTAAATTTAGATATTGATTGCTATTTATTTGTTAGAAAATCGCCCGTCATGGTCATCGTCATTGATTTATTCATTTTCAACTGTTGGTTTCTCAGCATAGTGCTGAAACTCGCAGTGAAAACTCTTTTAACGGGAAAGCGTGAAACTAGAGCCAATTGCGGATGAGTCCTACGGCAGGGTTTATTACAGCGGGTGTCACTTCATATTCGTAAAATTTTTGCTTTTCTAATTATCAGTCAGTTACAACGATGTGCCGTTTTTGTAACTATTTTTAAAAGCGCTTTGTTCGAGACCATGTTTTTTGGAGCTTTCAGAGTTAAAAGGAGTGTCGGTGAGGGATTAGTTCATTTCAAGTATAATCTTTTTAAGTTTAAAAAAAATTCTTTACAATCTAAAATTTAATTAATTTTCAATGCATTTCATTCAAAATAATTCAAAGGTTCGGAAATATAATTTTAATGTTCACCCTATATAATAACCAGAAATTCGCCCGGCAAGGTATGACGTGTGAAAATTGCTTCTGCATTTGAACGAAGCGATTTTCTGTCTGGTGATAGTTTGATAGTTGATATTTTAACCCAAAATTCCAGTGGAAAGCGTTAATTGCTGACCACTCTTTCATTTCTTCATTGTCCTAAAATTATAATCTTACCAGTAAAACAGTTAAGTGACCGGATCCAGTTCAGCCTCGTCAAAATAAAGCATTTCCCTGCATGTCAAACATGACTAAAAAGTATTATTAAATTATCATTCTGTGGCGCGAATTTCATTGTTGATGACGTCCGCCTTACTCGATCAGTGAATTCGCTGTTATATACATGAGGATTTAATTATTTGCTCCATTTCCCAGAAATTAAAATAATAACAATACTAATAAAGAATCGAAGATCGAATTGAACGTTACAAAATTTTGTAATTCAGTATTAAAATTGACGAGTCTTGCAGCAACAGTTACAGAAAGTTTAAAATTTTTGATTACTGATTTTTGTGGGAAGGAAGGACACAAAGTAGGGGGCAGTATTTACTCCTCATTCTGTGCATCCATCACAGAATGAGGGGCAATGCACAGGGCGACATGGCATGGGCGTACATGGCGACATAAGCGAATGACAGGGGCGTGCATAGGAATTTTGGGTCCCGCCACAAATGAATTTTACGGGCCCTCTCCATATTGGTTACCTCTACGTCTCGACATATATTTCACCCCTCATTTTAAAAATCTCGCCCCTCCCCCTCAGGCTCGGGTCCGAGCCGCCATTAGGCGTTCCTTTTAACCCCCCCCCTCCCTCCTCCTGTTTACGCCTCTTCTCCCAAATTAATGTTACAAATTCCTGTGGTCATCGCTCAGAATTGCAACAGTAAATACCCAACTGCTCGTTACAGCATCCAGAGCCCTGGACTGCTATGGATATTCCAGACCAATGTTTCTTAACCTTTTTTGATCCGCGGACCGGTAAGAAATTGGGAAAAAATTTCATGGACCGGTAGGGAGTCTTTTTTTTTTGAACGTAAAACTTCTGATAGTAAAATTAAAAAAAAAAAAAAAAAAAAAAAAAAAGAAGAAAGAAAGAAAAATTTGTTACGCTTGTTAATTTTTAAATTTTTACTGCAATTGACTTTCAATAAAATTTTTAATTTTGTGATTATGTTCCCCAGTGGCGCACACAGGACTTTTGTAAGGAGAAGGTTCAAGATCAAAAATCTCATTCTCATCTCATACCCCAACATTCCGTCAAACTTATTGACTTGATTTTATTGATTATCGAGAACGAAAAACAGTAAAAAATAAACTATTGAATAAATAATTAGCATTATTCAATGAATTGTACTTAAAGAATTAACCAGAAAGTAAAATAATTTATGCATTTAGTTTTCTCGTAATTAAAAAATGATTCAGAAAATCAAATTCATCGTTGTAGAAGCAATATATAATCATAGAAGTTCATAGAATCTCATTTTAATCTGTAGTTACAAAACTAAAAACATATTTATTACAGTGTATTCATTTATAATCACTATTCTGCTTGTTTTAGGCAATTCGTTGTAGCAAAAGTGCAAATTATTTTTAAAAATCTTTTAACATTAGGACTTTATTTTTCACTTCTTACAACTGAAATTATTGTTTCCTTTTCTTGAAATTGTTATGCGTTCAAAATACGTAAAATCGTAATCAATTGGGGAAAAAAGCAAGACCTATGGGTGTGGGAGGGGTCCGGACCCCCTGGACCCGTCCCTTGTGTGCGCCACTAATGTTCACATATAATATAACGCAGTGATGTTCCCATTAATTTTTCTGAGGGTATACTCCCAGTAATCCATTATGCACAGTTTGTGTAGGTGATCATATACATAGTATGTCATAATCTGAAAATTTATGAAGCTTGAGGGTATACGGTATATATCTAAAAAATGTTTGAGAGTATACGGCGAATATGGAGTATATCCTATGGGAATACCAATGATTGAACCTTTGGAAGAAAAGTAATCACAAAATTAACGTAAAAAATATCTTATAAAGTATTTCAATTCATTTTATTACTCAATTTTTGTTCGTGTAATTTATTTATTATTTCGTTTATTATTATTATTATTTTTTTTAACATTTGACAAGGAGAATTTTTTTTTTAATCAGGTATATAAGGACGCCCCTGTTGATCGAGAGTGTTCTTGGCTAAGTCTTGTCTTTCTATAACTTCAAATACCGAAGCTATATATATATATATATATATATATATATATATATATATATATATATATATATATATATATATATATATATATATATATATATATATATATATATATATATATATATATCTCGAAATTTGGCATTTTTTTAAATTTATTTATTTATAAATTATTTTTTTTTTCTTTTTCTTTTTCTTTTTACGAAATCAAAAGAGGAAAATTTGTGCGTCTAATAGAATTTATTTGGAAGTTCGAAGTTATACAGAAGTCAAAGTATAACCCCTTTCATTAGGTTTTAATTATAATCTAAGTTTTTATTCACGCGATTGGTAATGATGTCATAGTTGGCCAACAGGAAAAACGTTCCAATGATTTAAAATGAGTGGTTCGACTTTCTCATGTCATCTGGAAAATATTTAAATGTAATCAAATTTTTTCTTCATTGGTGTTCCCATAGGATATACTCCATATTCGCCGTATACTCTCAAACATTTTTTTAGATACATACCGTATACCTTCAAGTTTCATAAATTTTCATATTATAACATACTATGTATATGATCACATACACAAATACACAAACTGTGCATAATGGATTACTGGGAGTATACCCTCAGAAAAAGTGTACCCGCGAAGTTTATCTTGATGTGAGGTCGGCAATCAGGGTCGAGATTTTTAAAATATTTAATTTAGCACTAGATTTTGTTATATAAAACTATATTAAAGAAATAATTTGACACCTGTAAATTTTTATATTTTACATTTCAAAAACTTTAAAATACATTTTGCAAAAAAAAAAAAAAGAAAGGAAGAAAGAAAGAAAAAAAAAGGAAAATCCTAAAAAAATAAATAAATTATAAAAACAAATATAAATAAATAAAAATACATAAATTAATAAAAAATTTTAAAATAAATTGAATAAATAAATGTGCGAATAAAGAAATAAAATTAAAACAAATAAACAATTAAAATGTTAGACGAAATCTAAAAAAAGTGAATACGAACTATTTTTTGGCTACTCTTAAATGGTCATTTTTATTCAATCAAAAAAATAAATAAATAAATAAATAAAATAAAATAAAATAAAATAAATAAAAATAAATAAAAAAAAATCAATTTAGTTCAGGTAAAGTATAACTTTTTTACATTTCTTTTATTTTTCTTACAAGGACAAAAACTTTTGTTTTTCATTAATTGTATTGAAAATTTTCTTTTACTAACTATACGAACACTTTTGGGAATCATTGTATATCTACATTTTAAACAGATAGCGTCAAACTCTCTCTCTGTCGTGGTATCAGTTTGGATGGGGCAAGCTTTTTGATCGCTGGCATCAGGAAGCCCCGATGGGAGGTCACTGGTCACTGCGACCTCCCAAACAAACTCCGTATTCGTCAAATTTTATCTGACGATTCGGCTAATTTAGGGATTAATGGCAATATTTCAATTTTTAAATGCTCGAATGCTTTAAAATATCCTTTTCATTAGATGTGCGCGTAATCGCGTTTTTTTTTTTTTTTTTTTTCATTTGACAAAATTTGAAGTTCCATTCGGTGCCCTCTCAAAAATTTTAGTTCAGGGTGTTCCTGGCCTGACTGGCATAAACAATAATGAATGGTGGTAGCTTTTTGTTAAATATGATTTTGCTCATCAATAATCATTTATATCAAAACCAAACCTACCTATTGCACATCAATAATTTTGAATGGCGGCTTCTCTGAAGCAAATATGAAATCGCTGGTCTCTTTGTCCCAGTCATATGTCTCATTAAATAAATTTTCGTTTTAGGTATACAAGACTAAAAAGTAGAATGTAAAATACATATGTAATAAGTTTTTTAAGTTTCACCACTTTTGTTCAAAATTTCAAGAAATGCACTGAACGACTTAAAGTTAACGTATTTTACTTTAAATATTTCAGAATAGTTTTAAAAAAAAGGCGATGGGGCATATTTTATACTCTTTTTTTTTTCATTTCTTGAAACTGAAAAAAAATTTGAACTTATTTTTTAGAGCGATACTTTATTAATTAATCTTTTTAATGGAATTAAACTTATTTTTTCCTTTCAAAGTCTTCAAAAGAAAATTTTCAATACGACTTTCAATGAAATAGGACTCTATCCATTGGTTGGAATTAATATTTCGGAAAAGGTATTTAATTATAAGATCTATGATCCATTTTCAACAAAAATACATGAATTAAAAAATATATATATAAAAACTTATTTTTTTAAAAATCAAAAACAAAAAAGTTCCGGAAATTTTATCTCACAAAAGTCTTGGTACACTTTAAAAAATGTCTATATATTATTGAATAATATAACTTTCCATTAAGTTATTATTTAGTAGAATATCATGCAGTATTAACAACACCTTTTAAACGTCTAGGAATAGATTTCACTCATTTTTTTTTTTTTTTTTTTTTTTTTTTTGCGTAATTTCTGAGTAAGTGTTCAACCACACTTCGAGTAAAGAAAGAAAAAACGTCAAAAAAGCACTAATTGCAGATTACAGCAGACACGTGTTTCGGCGTTTCAGTACAAAAAGTAATGAGCTTATGGATGAAAAGACAATCGACAAAAAATCTTACTGTTTCTAGCTCTATTTTCGTTTCAAACTTGTATTTTCGTAATCTAGCCTCAAAATCTTTCTAAATATGTTACATTAAGTTCAAATCTGGAGATTGAAGGGGTATTTAGTATTTTCTAAACTTTAGGACAATCTTTGAAGCACTAGACGCAAACGTTGAAAACCGTGTGCTTCCTATCGTTATCTGGATGAAAAACAAAGTTGTTTCCGATAACAAAATTTTTGGCTAAGAGTCTAAAATTGGTTTTTAAAATATTTAAATGAACAGCATGATTCATTAATTCATCAAAAAATTTCGAACTGCCAAGTCCTGATGCTGATATGCACCCTCACAGAAGAACACCTTCGTCGTCCTGATTTACTGGTCCAACTAATTTCTTAAGGTTAAGTTCCTATTTTTTCTTCTATTTACAATTATACAACAATTTAACCAAAACTGTTGAATTCATTTTTATCTGTAAGTAAGATGTAATTCCAAAACGTTTTGAGCTTATTTGTCATTGATTTGCGACGAAAAGCGTAAGCTTTCTGTTTTTCGCACGGCCAAGAAAATTTCCGCGGGAAGAGGTCCCATTTAGTCCAGCTAATCAGAGAACTTGGCGAACAATTTTAGTAGAAAATTAAATGTAAAAATTTTCATTTAACTCTGCATAAACTTTTACAGCACTCAAATGTGTTTTCTCATAAAACTGTTCATCTCCAATTACGCTTTGTCAACTTTGCCGGTTGAACTTTTCTTACCTTGTTTTCGGTCCAATTCTTTTCTTTAACGCATTTTATCAAGCACTTTACTATAGAATGGAATAAATTAACTAATTTAGAGACATTTCAAACCAATTTACCGCTACTGTGAAAAACAAATTCAAATTTCGAATGGTGTTTGTGGTTTTTTACGAATACCAGCCGTTTTAAAGTAATAAGCCCAATATTAAGGAATAAATAAACAAAAAATTAAAGCCAAGTGACTTTTAAGGGTGAACAGAATGCAAAAATAATAAAAAAATGACACATGATAATTTTAATCATGAATTTATTCGAAAATATTTGAGTGTACGATAACTTTTGTGGCATATTATTCCTGTCTTTTCCTTTTTTGACCCATTTCAAAAAGAAGATCCGTCAATATTTTGAAAAAACTACAGGGTTCTATTTAGAATGACATAGGAATGATGTGAAAAAATATTGGACTTCATATTTGAATTCAGTTTTGCGTTTTTTTTTTTGGTTTTACTAAAAAATTTCAAAGTGTACGAACATTTTTGGGAGCCACTGTATATTTCAGATAGTTAAGAACAGATGCTACTGGTTTTATTTATTTTCTCTTAAATGATACTTGGGGAGGGGGGTGTCCCTCCTAACGTTTGCCAGGACCACCGGATACCATTGTTGCGCCACTGAATGAATGAATCATTTTAATTTTCTGAAAACTAAGTTAAAACAAATTGAGTCATTATTTTTGTGACAGGAAAAGGCAAAATTTAGATCTTTCTACATATAAAACAAAAAAGGATGAATGTGTGTGTATGTTTCTCGGGAATTCACGTAATGGAGTTTTTAAAATTAAGAAAAAAATAATAATAAAATGAATAAATAAATAAATAAAATTAAAAAAAAATCTGAATTGAAATTTTGAATCATAAAATTGCTCTTTTCTACCTGTTGACGGGGAAATCGTACACCATTTTTATTTCTTCTATCTAAGCCTGATGATAGTTGAACGCACATCACTTGACACTTGTACTTTCGAGGAGACCGTACTACGCCGACTAGGAGCTTGAGAGAGGGAGGAGGGAAGGGGGGGGGTCAAGGGAGGCCACAGTGACCCCCCGCCCCCCCCCCCCCCCCCCCCAAAACCTTGTTTGGCAAATTTTGTCTTACGATTCGGCAAATTTGTTCACAGTACTGTAAAATTGAAATTAAAAAAAAAAAAAAAGGATGATGCTATGTTTATAAATTATGTTTGGGGCACCCTGCGAGCGACGCAGGTGGTGTAAAATAAGTTTCCTAAATCTTGTCTTTAAAATAATGCAATACAAAAACTAGAAACAGTTTTTTAGACTCTAGCGTGGACTCCAGTCTACTTTTTGTAGTTGCTATTAATGTCACTTTTGAGACCCAAGCCCTATTTGTGTTGCGGGTATGGATAAGGGCAAAGGGGAGCGGCTTCTGTGTGGGCCGTATACAAAGGGGGGTATTAGAGTTCACCCCCCGCGAAAAATTCAGTTTGACACTTAAATGTTCGTTTATATTTAAAAATTTCCAAAAAATATTGTTCCAAAACTCAAATTTCTTTCACATGTATATTAATTGCATAAAACACTTTCATAAAAGACCACCCGACGACTTGAACATTAGCACAATTTTCTTTATGCAGTTCGTAAGCTCCGCATGAAAATTTAAACCCTCCCCGAAATATTTTGTAGTTATGGCCCTGGCTCCTGTTAAAGTCAATGGTGGAGAGTACGGCTGTGGCCTCAGTAGACCTGATGGAAGCACCACCTCCACAGTGTTAGTATACTTCTGAAGGAGAGGGAAAGTTTCCAGCAACCTTGCACTCATGGTAACAGTTGGCGACAGACCACTGGACTTTCCCACCCTCGGATTTTTCTAGGAACCCCACTCCCGTCATGGGCACCCCTTTTCATAATAATCCCTCCCTGGCGGGGGAAAAAAAATTCTCCTTACTGAGTGAAAATTTTTGATTCAAATAAGGCGTACGGAATTTCTTAGCTAAATGACAAGGCGACAGAACCAACAAAAAATTCCAAACCTGCAACACGTGTTATTTCCTGTTATTCAGACAATAAAAAGTCCGCTATACATGAAAACAGGGCCGTTATTCAAAATTTTTCTGGCGGGAGGGGGTGGCAAAAGTTGTGTGCTAAAGAAATTAAATCGAAAAGCAACAAAAACTAAGATCACTCACATTAAAAAAAAATTAATTTCTCAAAAGGGGGGGGGGAATTGTCCCGTCCTGACCCCCTTACATAGGAACCTGAACGAATGAAATATTTTTTATGCATTCCAATTTAGTAAAATGTTGTTTGTTTTCTATTTTGGCAGAAAACTACCAGATTTATAAAAATCACCGAATGAAAAAATAAATAAATAAAGTTCCCATTAAAATGCGTCTTTTATATGAGAAAATCAAGAAAACAACTGTTACACAATCTTGAAAGTCGAGTTTATTAAAAGCAATAGAAAGAAAAAGGAGAGAAAGAGAGAGAGAGGAAAAAAGAAAGAAAGAAAAAGCAAGAAAAGTAAAAAAAAAAAAAATATATATATAAAGGAAAGAATAGGAGGGAGGGAGGAGAATCCACGTAGCAAAGATTAACAAGATTTCGTACTTTTCTCTTTCAAGCGTGTCAAAAGCATAATAAACAGGCGTTTACATAAAAAAAAATTACATCTCTTAAACACGCTGAATTGAAAAAAAATATTTCATTTTAAAATTTTTCGCGAATTCAATAGCATCTTCGAATGTTTAAAGCTTCAATTTAAACTTCTTAATCCTCTACTCATACATTGTATCAAAAATTGGAACTTCTAGTTGTAAGGAACTAGTTTTTTTGCTATAGTTAAATCGCGTAACAGCCTGCGGGTCAAAATTTGATAGTAAGATGACCTTGGACTAGATGGCGCTGCGCGAATATGTTTAAAGATGGCAGCTTCCTTTATTGTGATGGAGTAAATTATGGGTTGACATATTCCGAATCAGAACGGCACTGTGTAATGATTATGGCTAGCAGCGCATCCCGGTGGAAAGCAATTAGCAGGCCTAAAACTGTGGCCCCGGTGAAAGCATGGACAGCAAAAGCACGATCGACGATAACTAAAACTCAGGTGAGAATTTTTAATTTTAAAAAATGATATAAAATCAAGGTCAGTGCTGTTAGAATTGAATATGTACGTATCGCTGGAGTAGTACTCTGCGACGCCGACATTTTGAATATCGGCATATGCAATTATCATATTTGAACAAAGCAATAGCATTAATATTTTTTATATGATGACGATTGTCGCATTTTATGTTAAGGCGGGGCGATTTTAATGTTTTTATGTTTATAACTTTTCTTGTGGTTGCCTGCATCAGCGACACGTAGGGTTATTTAATCCTAAATATGTTTGTGTAATGAGATCCCGCGATGAATATATGCAACATTAAGTAAATAAATAAATAATACAATGACAGTAACTTTAAAAAATCGTTCGATTTTTTAGTATCTCTAGTTTTTTTATGTACATGATCGATCATATGAACACATTTAGCTTTGTGAGGAAAATTTAAATGTTTTTAATTGGTATGTTAATCTAACTTCTTAATTCAAAGATACTTTTAATTTGTGCCTTTGTTTTGTACATAACCACAGTATTACAGTGACATTCATAATAATAAGTTATAGATTTGTTATTATTGTACGTTTGAAATTTTTATACTGTATGACACCAATTTGGCTCCGATCATGCAAAGTGGAGCGTTGTGATATGAATATTAATAAGAAATTCAGATCGTAGATGTTGCAAATTCTACGTTGCATATCGTGTTTAATAATCTCACTGAAAACATTTTATGATTCAATAAAACGTATCCACAACGTGACATAATTGTCAAAAATTTTGTTTACATAAATTTTCTTTTCTAATAAAATAATCGATATTTTATGCATTATGTAGTAGGATATTATTTCCCTTTAAATTCAGTTTTATATCCACATGCCACAAATACTTTGTGATTTTTAGGTAATTTGTATATTTTATTTATTAATTTATATGTATATTTGAGTCATTCAATTTAAAAATGACATGATAGGTAATTAAAAAAACAACAGCATGCTTTAAAAAAAATATTTTGTGTGTGAAATAATTTTATAAATATTGGGGAGAATTTTTTTTTTTTGTAATTTTTTTTACAAAACACAAAAAGAAAAATAGTTGGTTTTAACATTATTTTATTCATTTATTTTCTTTTCATCTTTTATTTTAGTTTTATGTACATTTTTTTTTTTTGCGTCATGAAGATAGATTTAACTATTTCAACTTTGTTAGAATGAAAAAAAAAAAAAATTGCTTTTTGCTGAGAATTGATTGGTCTTAATAGTTAGTCTGCTTTTGTATAACTTTCCCCTAGTGCTTTTAAATTTGATCAAGATTTATCTGCTATATTATTGTGTAAATGTTTTAGTAGTGAAAGCTGTTCATAGAAAAAATATATTATGCAGTAGGTATTTAAAGGTTTATAAGTTGTAACTTAAATGTGTTTAATTAGCCTTTTTTAAATAAAAATTTACTCAAATAATAGTTAAAAAAAAGGCCTAAAAATGTAGCAGAATCTATTTAAAATGAAAAATGCATCATTTCTCATCAGTTTATGTGTAAGAACGAAAAGATTTTTAATTTAGAACTCAGTTAATAAACAAATCCAAAAGTTTTTATAATTAATTTCTACAAACCCTCCTTTGTTATTACTATTCTTGCTTGAATGAAAATTTTAATAGTTTACTTAATAATTATTTGTTCAAGAAATTCTTATTTTCATCAACAATGAATGTCTTCGTTTTTATTTTTTTTTGTGACTTTTAGATCTTAATATATTTTTTTATATATATTTATGAGGAGTGCGTGAAAATTTAAACTAATTTTTTCTAAGAAAATTTGTGGACTGCCAATCCTTCTGCTTCAGTGTTCAATCCTTGGCTTCCTGCTATCAGAGAAATTTCTCCTGCTTTTATAGAATTAAAAAGTCATGAAACGTTGACTGCCAAATGTAGTCAAGAGTTTTTTAAACTTTGCATTCAGTAGTGAGAATTTAGGAAACCTAATGACTGACTGTTAAGAAATCATACTACCGTTTTCCCATCCTGAATCCTGCAGGATCCTGCATGATATGTAGTGGGATAGAAAGCAAAATCCCACATGTAGTGGGATTGAAAGCAAAATCCCACAAGATTTCCAATCCCACAAAGATTTTCCATGCAAACGTTTTCTAATTTTTGTTGCTTATAAAACGAATATTTTCACTATAATTATCTGATGGTTTAATCACCTTCTTTGTATAAATGCAAGAAAAACTTTGTCTCATATGATGAATGGTGGATTTACCATTTCAGAACGGTATATTTCTCTGAGAATGATTTGGTATTCTCATTCAAGGATTCAGTTTTCATGCATTCAGCAATTGAGAAAGTGTAAAAACTATCTTTTTGAAAACCCTCACTAAAATTTAAAATCCAGAAAATTGGGCTTAAGGAAAAATTGAGAAAGTTTATTACAAATTGAAAAACCTGCTGAAGGAGCTTGGATGCAATGTTGGAGCGCTTTTGTAAGCTTAAGGGAGTGAACTCGAAACCTTTAACAATGAAAAGTGCACAACATTTTCCTCAAAAGAAGAAAGCGATGAAAAAACTAACATTATTTATTTTCTCTAAACCTGTAAAAAATGCCTGACGATATCTTTGACACTGAAGCTAATACTATAAATGTGGATGGTACCTTGAAAATTTTGTTGAATGAATTAGCTGAGCAATCTGCAATATATTCGGCATGACTCTAAAAGACGCAACAGAAACTTGGATGAAACACAAAATGACTTACATTATTGTGTAGTGTGTAGTAAGTTAAACTGTTCAAGTTAAAGTAAGAGTTAAATTAGTTAAATTATCCAAAAACTTTTACTAAGACTTCGACTTGGTGAAATCAATCAGCATTTACCTCCTGTTGTAATGAATCAAATGCACTGATACAATGAACTATGTTAAGGAATCAACAAATTTCTTCTCAATGCAAGTTAAATTAGATACTGAAATACATAATTAATTCTAATAGACATTGTTCAAACCAGCTTTAACTTTTAATAGAATTTATTTCAAACTACTGGGAGAATGTACAATAAACATAATTTATACATTTACTAAAACAAAGAAAGAAACATTAAAATCCTTTAAAATAAAAATTTAAGCATAAAGCATTAAAAAAATTCTAATTATTAGAATAGCAAGGCAAATACAAAAAGCATTAGCAATCTGAAATTGACTCAAAAACACAACCATTTGCATACAGGTAAAAAAAAAAGTACTATATATTCGCTAATTAAGACGCCCCCAATATTTTGTTCAAATAAGACTTTTAATGCTTATATTATTTACTACGATGGGAACAAATACGTAGCATGAGAAAAATTAAGACACTTCAAAGGATACAGGACAAAATGTTGTCCACTTCCTGAAAAAAAATGTTATCACCGCCGTAGAACGCCCTCCACCACCGCTCCCAGATGTACAAATTGTGTGTATATAAGTCTCTAGCTTAGTGAATCTGAATGGAATTAGACGCCATGGGTAAAAGATCCTTTTTTTAAAAATGAGGATTAAGAATTTTTAATTTTTTTCCTCCCGTTCTTTTTCTTGTGAGTACTTTTTTAAAAAAATGTATTTATAAAAGCATTTCTCTACTAAAATAATAATTTTTTTCAAAAGGTCCTAAAAAAAAATCTTAAAAAAAAAAACAGTTGAAATGCCACCCCCTTGCTGCTGTGCCCGTGGCGAGAGCCATTCCTTCCAACCTCTTGACTTCATTCGAATGGCGCGCCCGCCGCAGGCGGGCGTCATTGATGGTACACTACTGCTTGTAATTGATGTAGTTTTTATTTTTCTATATGTTGCTGTAATGTATTCAAGTCATGATATTTTTTATACAATGTGTGTTACATTGCAGTTTTCATAATGCAATGAATAAATTAAAAATAATTTTTATTGCTTTTCAATAAATTTTTCTTCGATAAGTTGATACAAATTGAAAAGCAGACCAGTAGCAAGCACTGAAGCCAGCAAGGCTGGTTTTAATTATTTTGTCATTTCCCAAAGTAGATCAAGAGCAGTCTATCTACCCTATTGCAATAACAGCTACTTTTAGTAAACTATTCTAAATGCCTACGGCCCTGTTGCAGTAATTTTTCTTGATTTCAAGATTAGCTTGGGGTTTAGAAAGCTTAAAACAATGACCCCTGGTTTTGTCTTTTATCCAAAAATTTAGCCAATTAATGTCTTCCATTGTATCTTCTTTTACTCTACTTTACTCTAGACTGTACATATTGATCATTCATTAGCCAAAAAGAAAATTAGTTAGAAATCCATTACTAACCCCTTAGCCCTCTTTTGAACCTTTATTGATAGATTAATACTTTTTTTAAGGTAAAAGTACCGAAACTGAATGGCATACTTTTAATGAGGTCTTAATTAGGGTTTCAAATCCCGATATTGTGAGATCCAGCATGATATTTAGCAGGATTTAGCAGATTTTCCATGCAACTGTTTTCCGACTTTTGCCACTCATAAAACATATCTTCACAAGCATCATCTGAAGTTTGAATCACTTTCCTCTTATAGCTGCAAGAAGAGCAAGAAACATTTTATGCCTCATATGAAAACTGTAGATTTACTATTTAAGAGAGAACACAATAAAAATAGAGTATATTTTTCTGAGAATGAATTGGTATTCTCATTCAAGGTTTCTGTATTCATACATTCAGACAATCAGCAGCTGAGAAAATAAGATTGATTGGTTTTGAAAAACTATTTAACACGTTGGTTGAGCCATCCATTGTTTACATCTTTAGTGAACATTTGAGTATCACATTTATTCTCACTTTGTCTTTTATACATCAAAGTGTGCAATAACAAAATACCAATTTTGAATCCTCTTGCAAACCAATTCGATTGTCTAAGTTCAGAATGGATCAGTCGAAAACGAGAGAAGATTCTCTCTGTTGATGTTGAACAGCATAGACCAGCATTTCTTAATTTCTTTGATTAGTGGAATCCTTTTTAATGCTCACTTTTTTCGTGGAACCCCTGGTGTTTCAGTAGTTTGCAGTGGCGTAGCCAGTATTCTGTTTCGGAGAGTGCCCTGGTTTTACCTCGAAGAGACTTTCACATTACTTATTTGTCAATAAATCGCTAATTTGATGTTCATAATTATATAGATCATTTAAATTATTGGTAATTGCTAATTATTTATTCTTTTTGTAAAATAAAGTCGACTCCGATTTAAAGAATTCATCGGGACTGAAACTTTTATACGTTAAATCGGGTTTATTCGTAATATTGGGGTGTGAAAAAAAATTGCACTTACTTTATCTCTAAGCCCTGATAAGCAATTGCGCATAAATATCCAAAAGAAGAAAGTGTACACTTTTTGTTCAGCATTCTACGAATTATTACTCACTCGTTAATTCAAAATTTTAAAAGTACTGAGTAATATATTTTGACAATATTATTGTTACTTTAGTGAAAATAATTATCTTTCGACTTTATGGAAAGAAGGAAATACTGTCTCATTTACAGCCTGCTGCATGAAATTATGTTTTTTACAGTTTCCAGGCCATGTAAAGCATTTGAAAAGCAAATTTTAACGGGAGTTTCATTATTGCTTTCTGCATTAGAATCACTATTCATTGGCTGCCCCCTCACCCATCAAAAATTGCAGACTCTAATAAAAGTGTTTTTCTGCTTCAGGCAATATGGATACATCATTTGGAAAACAATCCAATATTTCCAAACTCAAATTGACAAAAAAAAAAAAAAATAAAAGTGTTGAAATGATTTGTTAATTCGGGGTTTATTATTCGTTAAATAGAGGTTTTTGCTTTCATTTTAGACGGGGGAAAATAAAAATTCGCTAAATCAGGAAATTCGTTAAATAGAGGTTCGTTAAAAATGGGGGTCCGACTGTACCAGTATATTTCTATTTGTGATACTGAGAAATACTCATCTTTTAAAAGGGATAAATAACCAAAGAAAAAATGCATGAGTTACATTATTAAAATATCTTCTTAATTAGGAAAAGAAATACTGTTGTGTTTTACATACAAAAGTGTTAATAATTCACTTAAATTTATGCAGAAAAAGATTTTAATCCTTAAAGTTAAAAATTTTGAAATATCTCTTATTTAAAAAAAAAATATTTTATTTATTTAAAAATTAGAGTTTTTGATGTCACTGTGTGTTCCATCAGACAGTTTTTTTTTTTTGTCGTGTCCATGGACAATTAAATGGCTCCGTGTGTCTTCAAGACCGCGTCTGCTAGCTGCAACGCATCTGTGCTGTAGAGAACCTCTCAAAGTTCTGAAGCCAGTGGCACCATACCCAGCTGCAGAACATGTGGGATAAGGGCCGGGCACTCAAGAATGTGATCCGGAGTCAGTTGGGCATCGGTGCAGTTCTTGCAGGGAATATAAGTTCTCGTTTTGTCGGGAAGAATTTTCATCCCTTTATAGTGGTTTGTTCTTAATCTTGCAATTGTAGATGTTAGGATTCTGGGGTAATCAAAGTCGGTGATGAGGGGCTTCTTAAAGGTATGTGGCAGAAGTCTATGTTTTGCGACAGCATTTGAGTCTGCTAGCATGATGGTGGTGCAAGGTTTGCCAATGTTTCTGCCTTCTTTTGCTAGGGAATCCGCACACTCGTTCCCTTCAATATTCACGTGTGCCGGTATCCATTGCCATGCAAGTCTTCGAGTAGGGCATTTATGGCAGAGGTGATGTTGGTTGCTCCGTTTTTGATTGCTTCTAAGGCTGCTTTTGAGTCAGAGAAGATTGCCGATCCATCAGTTGGGACTGAGATCTCTTGATTGGTCATGTAAAAAGTGAGTGCCTCCTTAATCGCAAGAAGTTCGCTGGTGAAGTTAGAAGCAATTATGCTTGTGTTGATTTTATGTGTATATTTATCTCCATTTGGAAGGAGGAAGAGAATGCCTGCACCTCCTTTGTTGAGGGATATGTCAGATGAGCCGTCCGTATAGACAGTCACAAAGTTACCCTGGGAGAACTTTTCAATCGTCTCAAGGCCTTTTTGTCTGAGTGTTTGTGGGTCTTCTTTTTTCGAGCATGGCTGTAGGAGGTTTAAATTAATCTTTTCCTTTGGTGGCTTTCTGGAAAATAGAGGCTCTTGCAAAAAGTTCAAGGTGGAATACTCTAACTTTATTTGGCTCCTGATGTCTCCATCAAGTTGGAGCGTTGATGGTCTTTTAAGCCTTTTCCTGTCTTTCCATTCGTTGAACACTCTGGTGGAGATATGGTCTTTATTGTAGCAATGTAGTTTGTTGGTGAACTTAATGGTGGTAAGATTGCACCTACACTCCAGAGGAGGCAGACCACATTCCTGTTCAGCTTTTTCGTTATTAGTGGAAGAGGCTGCGCCAATAATAATTTTTGATGCTCAGTGTTGTATTGAATCTAATTTAAGTTTGTAAGTGGCGGACGCCGGACACCAGATTCGGGCAGCATATTCAAGTTCTGGTCTAATGATAGAGCAATAAGCACTTTTTAGGGTTTTAGGTCTTGACCCCCATGTAGTTCCGCAGAGTTTTCTAAGTATGTTAAATTTTCCAAGCGCTTTGTTAGAAGTTTGTTCAATGTGCTTTGAAAAGCAAAACTCAGGGTCTAAGGTTACACCGAGATAGGTAGGGAAGAAAACCCTTTCGATGTTGGAGTCTTCAATTTTAATATTTGCATTGAAAGTGCCTCTATGTCGTCTGTCAGTAGAGAAAATTCGAAAGTTTGTCTTATCAGCATTTATGGTCAACTTGAGCTCTTTTGCCCATGCGGCAATGCCCCTCAGAGATTTGTTCAGAGCCTCCTCTGATGCTGCAATGTCTGCGTGAGTATGCCATAGAGCGACATCGTCTGCGTAGCATGCGATTTTCGTGTCTGGATGAATGTGAGGGTGAGTGGTGTTCATATATGTAAGAAAAAGAAGAGGACTGAGAACTGAACCCTGAGGTACTCCAGCCCACAGTCTACGTTACTCAGAGAGCACTCCATTGAACTTAACAGAGAATCTCCTGCCTCTAAGAAAGTCATTAATCCAGAGGAGTGCATTTCCCTTGATTCCAGAACTGTGGATAATGTCTACCAGTTTTTGACGCCAAACTCGGTCAAAAGCTGAAGAGAGGTCTAAAAACACTGCGACTGTTTTCAAATGAGGCTTTTCTTGGAAACCATTGATTATTGTTTGACTCAGGTAGAACAACTGGTCCACAGTGCTATGATTGGCACAATAGGCTGTTTGATAGAAATGAAGAATGTTGTGCTCCGTGAGATACTTCATAAGACGGCAGTGGATTACACGCTCCATAAGCTTACAGAGAATGCATGTCAGGGATATAGGTCTATAACCCTTGCAATTGAAAGCATCCTTTCCCGCCTTGAGGATAGGTATGATGATAGAGCTCTTCCAAATCTTGGGCAATTTGCCACTGCGCCATGAGGTGTTAAAAATGTTGAGTAAGTACCTTTTGGCAATTTCTCCAAAGTGAATATATATCAGACAGTTGCTGTATATATATAGGGTCCTTAGACAGAACTAAACCATTTAGACCCTCGTGACCAGCACTCTCCTTAAATTGGTCCTCACTCGTTAAATGCTAAAATTGTTCTTTCAACTGCTGCCATAAATACTGGGAGAGTAGCTAAAACCAAGGGCAAAATATTTGAAATTCATGTCAAAAATCGTAATTTATGGCAATATTTGGTATTGTTGTCGGAGAGGGATTTGGGGTGTTTTCCGAAATTTGTTCAACATTGAAGCCACTTTTAAACTGTTTTTGGCGATATTAGGGAGTCAATACCTTCTTCCGAAACTTTTTCAAAAATTGAAGATTGTAAAACGCAATTTTATTCTATCTTTGGAGACATTAAGTGAAAAATAGGCGTTTTGGGATTGATCTCGAATTTAATGCTTAGATTAGATGCGAAAGTGAGAGTAAATGTATTTTTGAAAAGGCGTTATTTTTGTCAATTTTTTAACTCACAAATTTGAAAGGTATCAAAAAAAAATCTCATGGAACCCCTGAGAGAGCTCTGTCGCTCAGTGGAACCCTGGGGTTCCGCGGAACACAATTTAAGAAACGCTGGCATAGGCTATGTTGGTGTTTCTAAATTTTTTCCACCATACTTTTACTGAGATGTAACATTTACAAAAACTGTTAAATTAATCACTGTATTTAACAATAATGTCAGTATTTGGCAGTTTTTAACAGGTTTTAACTCACAGTCTAACTTTGCTATCTTGAATGTCTTTATCTTGAAACCTTTGATGTCTGAAAAAAACCCCAATCCCTTGCATTTTGTATTAACTCCTATGTATTTTCCCACACTCAAAATTTAATTTTTCTAAATTTTTGATATGTCCTCATTGTTCTGCTTTTTTTAAATCCTACATAATGGCTGGTGAAAAGCTTGTTAATGTGCAATTGGTTGAAGATGAGTTAGAATTTTCAATCTCATAAATAAAAAAAGAAAGTCAAAATTGCTGTTCATTTCAAAATTCGTTCCAGTACACTTTCTACAGCAATAAAGTAATAAAACCTTGACGCTTTTGAAAAACTGCATGTTAAAAAAAATTTATGAAATTTGTAAGTACTGTCAATTTTTGATTATCGCGGTAAATTCGTTCCAGATTTTACCGGGATATTTGAATTTCTTCAAAGTAGAATTCTGCATTTATAAACTGAATATTTCCTAATTAAAGAACATTAAATTCATTTACGACAATTTTAATAGGTTTTTGACATAATTAAGACTAGACATGAAACAGCACCCTAGACATGAAACAGCACCCTTAGCCACCATTACATTTTGTATTACTTAATGTATTGCACAAAATATGAGAAAATGAGATATATTAGACGTAACACACACATGCAGTTTCCACACACTACTACTAATCTATGAAAATAGCTCAACTTGTTTGATGATGAATTAATTGCCAATTAGTGGCTATATGCTCCCCCCTTTTTTTCCCTCTACATTTATCCTCAATAAGGGATTACATGCTTAAAAAGCTAAGAAGATGTATTTATCCCGTAGTAATAACACTATTAATATAAGAGCTTACCTTACTTAAAAGACATACGTATACTTGAAAAAAAAATCTAGAAATTCCGCGATGTAGTGAAGCTGCGAAAGTCAAAGTGCAAAGTAGCGAGGGACGACTGTATGCTTATTCAGGAGCAGCTAACAATCCCGCTTAATAGTATCAAGTGAGTCAAAAATTTTTTTTTGAAAAAGCAAAAAAAAAAAAAAAAAAAAAAAGAACCGACTTCAAAATCGCTCTAAAAAGTGAAAAATAATTCTATTCTTTAAACTTTTGAACAATGTTTGAAGTTGGTGCAAAAACAAAAAGTGAAATCCAGTGTAGCCATGCTTTGTTCATATTTTTTTCAGAAAATCGTCCGAAGTTAGGAAGGAAAAATTTATACCGTTACTCAAATATGCTGTCATCAATGCATACAATGTATGTTGTAGTGAAGAAACTGGACCTGGTTAAATTTATAGTTGTAGTTGAGTTATGGCTGTGAATGATTTTATCTATCGTTTTTGTGCCAACTTCAAAAATTATGTTTGAAAGTATTATCGATGGTGTTTAAAGAATAAAATTATTTTCACTTTTTAGAGTAATTTTAAAGTTGGTTCTATTTTCTTTTTTCAAATTTTTTTTGAACAGGGTGGCACGGTAGCCACGGATAAGCCAAAACCATGGATAATCCGAATATTGGGTAAAAAATGATACTTAGTGCATATAAGAACTAAAAGTTATTAATGGCACTCACACATACATTTAAATTATAGCTGAAACATTGCTACTTTGCATCTACCAACATTGAATGTAAAATATATGTAAAATCTAAAAGCGAAAAATAATACAACCATAAGTTAAAGAGGGGGGAAATAAAACAATGTGAAAAGACCCGCAGATAAACCGAGCCGTGGATAATCCGACCGCCGATAATCGGGAGTTAACTGTAGTAAGAAGTTACCATCAAAAACTTCACCTTATTTTTTTCATTAAAATGCTCCATACTAAAAAAACTATAAACACACCTTAAACTTTAAGCAGTTGGCATTAGGAATTTATCTTTGTTCCTCTCTAGAATGCATTTGTATATTAATTTAATAATAACCATTTAAATATTTCCAAACTAATTTATATTTCCCAACATACAAGTTGTTTGTGATGCAGTCCTGAATCTCTTTGCTTAGCCCCCCCCCCCCCAATCATCTGTTATTGGCATAGATGATGACAATAAAAATACTATATTAGAGGCAAACCTAACCTGGTAGCATTGTGAAGGCTACGCAGATCATGGTCACTGCATTTATTACCTCGCTTCCAGGTTAGGATTATCCCCTCGATAGAGTGATGACACTGAGAAACTCCAGAGGAGTCTCCATTCAAAATTATCATTACAATTACTATTAATATTACTGTTGTATGGCACCAACTTTTTGTTAACAGTGGGTTTTATATTTAATCACTAAGTAGGGAAATTGTGTGAAATTTACTGTGGCTATAACCTTTTTTCAAAGAAAAAATATGGTCAAACAAATTAATGTGACCTAAGTTAAGCCATTCCCTATCCATTAACAAGAAGTTCCGTCTAGAACTAAACGAACCTACTTTCCCATATACCCATACCTTTCTAGTACCTGATCAAAATTGTCAAAAATAGCTAAAATTGCAAATTATTTCAAACACATTTTTTAAATATATTAAGCTGATTTCTAGGAATAAGATTCCTCACTCATCTGAAAAAAATTAGATGCGGAAAAAAAAATAGCAGCACCTTTTAAACAAAGCAGCTAATGCACTTTTTTCCATTAAAAATTCTTTTAACAGCTTTCAAAACGAAAAAATAATAATTAAAATTAATAAACTCATTAAAATAAATACATCATATCAAAAAAAAAATCGTTCAATCAAAAGATCAATTTCAAAGTGTACGCTTTTGGAAGCCACTCTAAATGACTTGGAATTTATTCGCCAAAAACTGAATACCTAAATTAAAACATTAGCGTGAAAATAAAAACAAGTCATATCAACAATAAGTATTTCATAGTTAAAACCATAGCTGCGGAGTCAGAGTCAATCTCATTTTGGGATAAAGGAGTCGGAGTCGAATATCCAAGAATCGGAGTCAGTCATTTGTCCTCCGTGCATAAATTTTTGCCAAAGCTACGAAGAGTCGAAGTCGTGGAGTCGGAGTCCGATTAATTGTCGGACACAGAGAGTCGGAGTCAGGTGCCCCTAAAGTCAGAGTCTGGAGTTTGGCGTCAAGAGTTATTTCCAACAAAATTTGTTTGATGTAAATCTGCCTTCAAGTACGGAATCTACATAGACTTTCAGTTTCCCCGTAGGTGCTAATTTTAAGGGATTTGAACTGTTCAAAATTGAACGGAAAATTGTTCAAATCAAAAAGATATTTTATATACATGTTTTTCAGCAAAAAATTTTTCCTACAAAGTTTGTTTGAAGCAAATTCGCCTCACAGTTCGGAATTGCCTTGAATTTCCCCGTAGGCGCTAATGTTAACTTTTTTTGAACTGTTCAAAATTGAACAAAAAATAGTTCAAATCAAAAAGTGAAATATGGGAATGAGGTGTCCTTGCCAAGATCTTTTGAACAAAAAAAAAAATATTCGAATCAGACTATTCACTCAAAAGTTATTAGGGGGGGACAGACAGACAGACCGACAGACATTTTCCCCCATCTCAATACCCTACTTTCCGCTGTAAGTGGACAAAAAAAAAAAAAAAAAAAAAACTTACAATATGAAGTGATAACCGCATCCATTTTTGAAGTCTGTTAAAAATGAATATAGTTGGGACAAATCTAATCTGGCTTTATTGTGAAAGCTATGCAGATCCTAGTCACAGCCAGGTTAGGTTTGCTTCAACTATAGATATTGTTACATTGAAATGTAACTAAATTTCAAATGTAATAAAATGTTGGAGAATAACTTGTTTTTCACAATAAATATATGTATAACAAAGTGTGTGTTATTGTGAGGGAGTTACTTTTTCAAAATCTTGACAACTGGTGAATTCCATCGGTAACAAAAAGATGTTTTTATACAAAAAAAAAAAAAAAAGATGCATTTCTGTCTGTGAGCATATCAAGATACACATTTTTTTAAAAACTGATGCATAGACTTTTATACACATCACAGTAAGTTGCTAATAAAGCCAATGCTGGGAATTTTTTGTTAGTAACCTTTTTTAAAAATCAAATTTAGAAAATGGTAACGGAAGGACATTTTTCGACATGATTTTCACGTTATTATCATATTCACCCCAAAAGTTCAGCTAAACCATAAAAGGGAAAATACTATAAAAATTAAGGCTACATACAGGAGTGTTGGATCATTATAATTTCACCTTTAGTTTAAAAAAAAATAATTATTTTAAGCATATGAATTATGTAATTGTTAAGGGTAACAGAGGGACAGTAACGGAAGGACAAGAAGTCCAAAACAATTAAACTTGGAAAACTTCAACTTAGAAACACATTTTTTCAGCTAACACAGCAGTCTGAAGCAATGATATCTAATGTCATCTGTTACAATTCTGAATTCTTCAAATACTTAATAATTTTATCATAATCCATAGAACATTTATCTTCTTTCTCAGCAAACACAAAGATCATTCCCACATTCTTATGCATTCTCAAACAAGTTATATCTATTCCTTCTTTTTTTTAAAAATAAAGTACATGTCTAACATTACTCTTTGTTAATTTCTTTCCCTTCCATCCAACTAACAAAACTTGTTCAAACATTAATGAATCCTTTGGCATATTCTTATGATTTGGTATTTTTGATTCAGCAGTATCTTCATCTTTAACATTTATTTATAACTGTGAGTTTGTTGACTTTGAAGTGAAATCTTATTCGATTTCTTGAAGTACTTACTATATTCAATAACATAACTTGTTACAGGATTCAAATTGAGCATATTTTGTGTGTCAGGATGAGAATATATCATTTTTCCTCCATCTTTTGAAAGTTGATCTATAAATTTACTGATCTCCTCGCAGTGCATTGAACGGTTAAATCAATGCTCTCAATAGTCCTTTCCTATGACTTGTGGCAACAAATCTAAAAGCAGTTTCAATATTGTATTGTTCCAATATAAATTTCAAATATTTAAGCATATGTTTCTGCTTGAATTGGCTTGTCATGTCACAAACATGTCATACCAAAATTATTTTCACATGCTTAGGAATTTCTATCTGTAGTTTTCATGATTTTCGTCACATAAAATAGAAGAAATAAAATCTCGAAATTAAAAAAAAATAAAGTTAATTAAAAGAAAAGCACACATAATTTTTGTACAAATATGACTTGTATATATTTTAAATGTGACTAATAACTTTAAACAATAGTTTGTTTTATACTAGCATTCTAAAATTTTACCTTTTATCAGCTATGTTAAATGTCCTTCCATTACCATTAAAAACCATATAAATTAAATATTCATTAAATTATATTATGCCTCCTTGATGAGGAGCATAATTCTGCTTTGCAGGAAAAAAAAAACATTAGTTTTTATACCCAACAGGTTCTTGGTGAACTAACTGAGATGCAGTATTTTGGTAACGGAAGGACATCAAATTGTCACCTTAGTAATGGACCTGTTTCATGGATTAAAAAAAAAAAAGAAATTTTAAATTACTTACCAAAAAGTTTAACTAGACATTCAAAAGATAAAAGTTAACCTAAATACTATATGCTGATAACATGTTTATTGAAACTAAGAGTATGTAACAAAAAAAAGATTTTTTGCTCTGCAAAAATACAAAGAGAAAACTTGATTTTGACCTTGATTTTTTAGAAGTCATCAAACTTTTTGGAAAAAACAGGTTAAGATTCAAGAAGTTTATTTATTTCTGAAGAGAATGGTATATGACAAGTAGCAGAATATTAAGTTTTAAAATTCAAGTGTCATGTCGCCTTTTTCCTGGAATTCACCAACTCGAAAACTTAATATCTCAAATTTTTTTTGCTCTCCCGAGAGAATCAAAATATCGAGGTGTATATGATTTTGGTTGTATTTCAAGCAAATATTATTTCGTTTGTGAACATTATATTGGTTAAGAAAAAAGTTGATTACAAAAAATGAAAAAATATAAGTATGATCCAAAATATTTAGATACTTTTATATTTAACCATTGAGTGCATCAAATTCAAATAAATTGAAAATTTTCGGTTTTATTAACAGGCAAAAAAGAGAAAGATTATAAAGGTATTCGGCTGTATCACTCTCGATGATTTATAATGCTGTATAAATGTGTTCTTGGCGTGTTTCGGCATCGGTTGTTGGTAAACATTCCCTCATGTAGCATAATTTGAATGGAAGCTTACGGAACAAGTTTTGTTCTTATATTTCTGTTTTTAATTTTATATGAATTTCTCTGTAGGAGGAGTTGGAGTACGTTAGTTTGCTTTTCTTTCTCTCCTTTTTTTATCTCATCAAAAAATTAAATGAGCAGTTTGATTTTCTACCGTGAGTGTTATCAAAAAGTTCTCATCATCCCATATTTTTTTGAAAATGTTCAATTCATTAACTTAGTTCAGCTTGAATTTTGTAACAGAACTTAGTAAAAAAAAATTCTGTTACAATTTTGATGATAAATATCATCCAATATTTTTGTAACTAACTTAAGAACAAAAAAACATAAAGTTTAAAATATTAAATACCAAATATTAAATTAACCACTTCTACTTTTACACTACTCTGTGTTTGTTGGCCAGAGCTTTCATTATTATTATTACGTATACATTTTTTCAAGAATCAGCACAACTTGGGTCTTCATCAACTTCACTGTTGCTATAACCAGAAAAGTGCTTTTAATTCTTCTGAAAGGTTTCATTTTTTCCCCCTGAGATTTCTATAAGTGGACCAATGTACCCCAGATTCTTGTTTTGAAAACATTTTGCCATCTTGAACTAAGAGTTCCAACTAAGAACTATTTATTGCTCTGTTTTTGATGAAAACTATTTTAAAAAACTAGTTGCTGACTTATGAAAGTTACTCTGCACTGCCAAAATATATATATATATATATATATATATTCAATATAATAGTAGAATGTGGTTTTGGTATAGAATCTGTAGGACTAAAGGTGATTTGTTGTTTGTTGGTCATAAATTAAAATAAGAAATATCAACTATCAAAATTATTAAACCGGTTCAATGTGCCCCATGATACAGCAAGCTTGGACTCCTCCCTATTTGGTAAAATTCAAGACTATTTACAAATTGACACAAATTGTGAATACTGCAGTGCCCCTGCACTTTTGCTTAAGATGAACCCTGCATAACCCCATGAAAAACTGCAGTCATTCATTTATAACTGAAAAAGTTGTTAGGCATTTAATTTAATAATTTTATAGACTATTTGTTGTCTTCTAACAAAAATAATTACTTTCAAAGATTATTTATTGTCCGTTTTTAAATACTAATCTTTAAATGGTTTTAATTGTAAGGTGATCAAAAACATTCCACCCTATGATGCATTCTTTAACCCACGACGGTGGTAACATTTCGTCGTTTGTCTAGATGTTGGAACCGCAAGAGCTGTCTGCCCTTCTTAATGTCGACTTACTCAGAATACCTTGATTAACAAAAAATATGAGTTTCTGCTTTGCTAAAATATCGTAAATTATCAACTTTTTTTTTTGGTCTTTTCTTTACTGGTCCTCTGCCATGACTTTGGAACTGCAGTAGGAAGAGACAGAAACAAGGGGACGGCTAAACCAAGTGTGCTCACCACCAGCGTGTGTGCACAGACATTTTGAAGCCCGTCACAAATGACTTTTAAAAATCTCGGGCCCTGGCCAACAGGTGTCCCCCCCCCCGTGCTCAGCTCACCACCCCTTCTCTCCCCCCTCTTTGTTGTTTATTGTGTGAATTTTCTTGAAAAAGTGAACTATATTTTGAATTCAGTTTTGAAGTTAACATTGTTCTTTAATCAGATGTAGTGTGGGAGTTTCTTCAGAGGGAGCTATTGATAATATTCAAGGGCAAATCACAGCATCTCTAGTTCCAATGCACCTGATTCTTAATACTTAAGAGGAATTTGAATCACTATTTAAAAATATTCTTTTTTTCTTCAGATCTTGTTCGTAGTAGAGTATGCTTCGTTATTAATTTAAAGCAAGTTTTAGCTGTCTAATATTCTAATTTGTTTATTTCAGGAGTAGTGATGTTAAGGAAAAGCAGACTTAATGCCTAACAGAGTTGATAACCTGTCAACTAAAATGGCTAGTGCTTTGTTCACTATCGAACAAATTGAATTGATCAGGAGATTACGGAACAGTGGTATAACCAAGGAACAAGTGGCCATGGCGTTCGACCAAATGGACCGTCTCGATGCCGAGCTTGGAAAGCCATCGACTTCCTCCATCCGCCCCAATATACCTCATTACCCAAACATATGCTCATCTTTACAAGCTCTCGACCGAATAGATCGAGACCAGGACTCCAGCCCCTCATCAGTCCATGGCCAAATTCCCAATGGGGTATCAAAGACTGATGCTGCTCCGCCTTTCTTCAAGCAGGGGGAATCGCAATCATACTCCCGACCTCACAGCAGCAGCAACTCCTCTACGGACGGAGCTACTGACGGTGGAAGCAGCACACAGAATGGAGATGCTTCCCCCTCTGCCAACGCCAACTCATCAGTTGCCTCGCCTACCTCTCGACTGTCAAGTGAATTGACGATAATACCTCTCACCTCATCGGCATCTTCAGTTCCTGTATCCTATTCGTCGGCCGATGGAAATATAGTACAAAGCCACATTTATAATAATCGGTCGGCCGACGGAGCTTCAAACTGCGTCCCCATTCAGTGCTTAGTCAATCCCCTCGATTTGTTGCAAGACGAGTGCTATGAACTGGACGAGCTTAAGAAGTGAGTAGTATTGTACTGAAAGTTTTTTTGGAATGGCCACCAGAATGGCCTAATGTGGATGAGTCGTGCTGAGGAGCTCACAACTACGAGCAATTACCCTTTAGGCCTCAAAAAAAGTTTTGTGCTGTACCACAAGCACAGACCTGTAGATCATGGGTATATGTCCACATAATGTTAAATTTAAAATATTCGTCACTTCAGTAATGATTTTATGTTCGTATGTGGTACTTCAGGCAACTGAACATGGATAATTTGGCCATTTTCAAGCAGCTCAGTGAAACTTCTTTTTCATTTAAAGAATTTGTCAATTTAAGCTTATTCCCTGGTGATCATCTTAGCTTTCTATGGTGGTGGCAAACAAGTTAATTTTGGTCAGGTGTGCTGCAAACATGAACTTAATTTATTAAGAGGAGTTAATTCTGAATTTACTGAATGAAATTTCGAATTTTCTCGATTGATAAAGTATGAAAATGAACACACTTTTACATCATATGAAAACAGTTCATAGGCATCATTAAAAATTGCAGAATTTGCCGAATTGTGAGACAAAATTTGCCGAGTAGAACATTATTTGGGACATCACGGTTACCTTTCATCAGGGTATACCTGATTAGGGTCACCATAGCATGAGAGAAAATCAACTCTTAAGTCTTAATGGAAGCAGTATTAGGAAGGCAGTTGGACTTTTTTCTAATCATTGCACTTTAAAGCAATTGCTTGTTATTACTTGTGTCAGTATTGACTCAACTGTTACGGGTTAGAGGTTGCCATTATCATGAGCATTGAGCTTACTAATATCTTACATGATTGTGAAGTGCTTTCTGCCTCTTGAAGTTTGAATACTTTGGTCCTTATATAATTGATTCTTGGGAGATTCATGGCATTCTCATTAAATGCATGCTAAATTTTGCTTCAGCTACTGGTGGTTAGAAACCTTCTGTTTACCAATTAGTAAAATAGACCTCTGGTTATAGTGCTTTACCCTGTTGAAAATCTTTCTCTCATTTCATTTCATCATGACGCATATTAATAATCTTACGAAATGTGAATTGAAGTATTTTTCTCCGGCTTTCAGTTGTAAGATGCATTTATTTAATGCAGTGAGGCAATGAATATTTGGGTGAGGATGAGTACTGACTATTAAAATAGTGTCACATAATAAGCATATTGTAAGTTAAAATATGCTAATAGTTGTTGAAACGGAATTTACAGACCTGCCAAATTTCTAGTTTTTCTTGGGAGACAGATTTAGTATTTTATCATTATTTTTTCGTAATTTATCGAGATTTTTGTTTATAAAACGAAAATAGTCTTTCAAATCTTGAATAAAAGACAATGCCATAGCTTCTCGACCATTCCAAATCCCGATAGCACCACTGTTCTGTATACTATATCGTATGCACAAAAGAAAAAGAGTTAGGCAAGTTTTTTTTTAGCGCATTTGCAGGTGAGGGGCAGCAATCTTTTAGCATCTGTTTCTGGTTTGTCCTTTTTCTGATAATTTTCTGAATTGTACACTGTGCAGAGCCTATTGAGCTAAAATTCAAAGGTATTTTTGCCATCCCTTTTGCTTTTAAGTCTCTCTCCCCCCTCAAAAAAAAAAAAAAAAAAAGCGTGTTAAAATAAAAACCCAGCGTTCTACTTAAAAATTGCAGCTGTAGAAAACTATTGAGTGGCTTTTTTTCAGTGTTTTTACTTTATTCTCCCATACATTTGACATTTTTTTACAACTTATACTGCATATTTTTTCTAGCTTATTAACATAATCAAAGCCATAGCTAAGGCAACATAAGTGCATGACACTAATATGAATTGTATTAGTGTTTTTTAAAATAAATTGTTTGATAAAGCTTCTGTTTTTTTTAATGCTACTTTACAAGGAATCTTTTAGACCTTCAAGATGTTATTAAATTTATATATTTAATTGGTGTATTTTGAACTAAAAATGCTTTGAAACCATATTATTTCCTCAAATAACATCTTTTAGTCTCCATTTTTTCTCTCTTGAAACTTAGATCAGTTTTTTCATTTCATAAGGTTGGCAAGTTTGACTTTATTAATTTTTCATCATTTAAACATCCCTCTTTTTTTCAAATGTGTAGCACTTGCCTTTTTAGTATACTCCCTTTACAAAGCCACAATGGAGAATTAAGTATTTGCAACTATGCCTTTCATGAGCCATTTTCCATTACTTCCTGTTCATTGCGAAATTAGTTCCTTGACCACCTTCACCCGATCTTTGACAGAGGTGTCGCAAATGAGTCACTGTTGTTGTAACTGATTTCAGAAAGTACAACATTTTGACAGCATTGCACTTTCAGCATGAAATGCACTTTCTTTTTGTCAAATTCAAATCCAATTTGCTTTTGTGTGTTTTCTTAGTTTAAATTAAATAATATTCATTACTTATAATACAATAGGGGCTCTCTCTGCCCTCTACTTCCTTCATTCACCAATCTCTGTATGCTGCCTTTGCTAAATGCTTTAGGAGCTTCATGCCCTGCTCAGGAAAGAGGACACTTGAGATTCCAATGCAGATAAACCCTTTTGGTTATTCCTCCAGTGCCTGCTTAACATTTGGCTATGGACTTGGTAAAACCTTTGTAGGTGCTGCTTCAAATTTTATAACGGACTCAGTGATAGCATGGTAATTTTAGTTCATCATGTAAATACTTACGTAACAGTAATCCTAAGTGTAATTTAAGTTAAAAATAAAGAAAATAAATTTGGGACATGACTGATGCATTTTTTTAAATCAAATTCTTGTTTGTTTTTTTCTTCCTTTTTTTAAATGAAAGGAAGTATTAAATCTGACTTCCATTGGGCCGGTAAAATTTTCTTATAAGTGGCTAAAAACTTTAATACAAACTAATAAGAAGGATACACCAAGTCTCTAGTTTCTATTAGTTAATAATTTCTATCACTCATAATTTAAAAGATTTATTTTTGAATAGTTTTTGTTTTAAATTTAACTAGCCTTTTCATTTTGAAAAAGAAACAGTAAAGAGAACTGCTTCACATTCTTCTTTGATATGTTTTGAAATTTTCTGTACTATAGTTTTGAAATATTTAGAATCAGACTTGTTTAGATTCTATGTATTGAAACGTACTATTTTTAACTCGTTTTTTAGCTTTTTTTTAAAATTTGCCCTTAAAATACAAGCCTGTGTAATTTTTACACAATACTGTTGTGGTGCATCTTTTGTCATCTAATTTTCATGTTTTTAATATTTTCCTCTAAAGTGGACTGAGCAAAAGATGCTAATCTTGAATATATATATTTTTTTGAGCAATCCCAATTACCTATTATCCTTACTTGACCGCTATTGACGTTCCGGTTTCTTTTTCAACGTTTCCACATAATGACCATCTCTAGTAATACATAAGGCAACACCTCATCCATATTTGTAATATATATTTCAATTAATAAATATATTTTTTTATTTTATTTTATACGAACTGCTGAAAGGAAACACCTCATTTTTGAAAAGTATAAGATGCACGAGATCGTGTTCGATATGTTTTAATTTAATTGAGCGACGACTTCTTGAGGTGTAACAACATTATGTGTGATGTTATTAGATTGATTTTTATAATATAATGGAGTCAAATTTATATATGAAATTATGTAGTTGGTTTATACCTTCCCGACTTCCTCCTTACCTTTCATGGGCGCCCATATGCAAAGTTAAAAGGGGGGGCTCAAATATTTTCCCTGTGGTTTAACTGGATATTTTCCACGTGGAAACCAATTTCAGGGCTGATTAGAGTCATTAAAATTTGACATTTTTAATAACTTATTCATTAATGGCTGGAGAAGAAATGTTTTTACATTTTTGCAAAGAAAAAAGTACTTAAAGGTAGAGCAAGTTCTAATTTCAAAGCGGAGCTCAAGCCCCCCTTGCCCCCTATATGGACGCCCTTGTTACCTTTGGTTATACCTTATAGTTTTGTCATGCTTCGACAAGAACTAGCCGTTGAAGAACGTGCTATCTCACTACTAACGTATTAAGATGCTTATGGCAATTCGGATTGCAAAAACATCTTTTGAATGCAACTTGCCGGCATTCAAATGAAAAGAGCCCATCGCCAGAAGTGAATTTTTTTTTTGTTTCATTTGTTTTGGTGTAAAAAGAAAATAAAAAAGCTTGGAAATGGTAAATTATTACTGTAATTTGAAATAAATTTACTTTGTGAAATTGTGCATTGACTTGTACTGCATCATATGATAAATATTTTTGTCTGATATTTGCTAATTGCAAAGCTTAATCCCCTTCCTCCTTTTTTTTTTTTGTATTAATTCAGTCTTTTTGTGTGTTAAAATAGGTTTCTTATAGGGAAGTCCTAAAAAAATCAAGTATTTTGTGCCTAGTATATTTATAATAAAAAGCCTTAAAATTTATGTACATTTATCAAAAAACTATCCTGTTAATCCTTTAATAAGAACGCATACTTTTCATATATTTCTCTTTATTCATTGATTTTTCATGTTTGTTTGTTTGTTTTTTTTTTTTTTTTTTTTTTTTTTTTTTGTAGTTATAAATATTTGTGTGAGAGTAACAAAAATGAGCTTGTTGAAGTGCCGTTATTAATATTATTAGTATTATTGATATTATGTTTTTGCTAATTTTATACTTCACGACTTATATTTTTCAATAATTTGAATTGATTTTCAAGTAAGGTATTGTACTATGGCACCTGAAAGAGGCCTTTCCCGTTTGTGTTAGAATATTGTAAAAAAGAAAAAAAGGCTAATTTTTTAAGCAATTAAGCCATAAACTGTTATTAATGAACTATTTTAAAGAGCAGATAATGAGCAAGAACATAAAATCTTCAGATTTCTCTCCCTTTCCCCTGACTTTTAGAGAAGTAAATTCATATGTTATTTCATAGAACCATTGCTAGTATCTAGCCCAGTAAACTTGGACCAAACTGCTTCCATTATTACATAGTCATAGCAGCTGGCAACCAGTGAAATTTTCCCCTTTCCAGGAAAAATATGCTACTAGAAATAATTTAGTTAGTAGTGTGTCATTCTAATATGGGTGGAGAGGCGTAGCTAGACCCGACTTTCGGGGGGGGGGGGTCTTCTTTTGTATATATATATATATATATGTGTGTGTGTGTGTGTGTGTGCAAATTTTTTAATATTAAAAAAATAAGGGGGAGGTGAATCTTACATACTTTGGAATGGGGTGCCCCAATTCCGATACTTGTGTCAAACAAAACAAAAGCAAAGAATTTTTTATTTTTTTAATGTTATGGAAAATTCAACTTTTTTTTCTTTTCCCTCCATTTAATTTAAAGTGAAATTTTCTAACAACGTCTTGTCAAAACCAGTGTATCCAAATCAGGGGGAAATCAAATATCTGATGAGCGTGTTCCGTTCATTTCAGTGTGACTGCTTAATTTAGAGGCTAACACACACCTACAAAAGCTGGCATCCCTGAAGGCTAATAGATACTTCCATCTCCGCCTGTAAACTGGATGTTTGACTTTCAATCTCATCGGTGGTCAGAATATAAAGACTATTTTTACTAACTTGGTTTGCACTAAAAGTATGAAATAAAAAACAAAAAGACTTCTTGAATTATACTCCGCAAAAAATGAAATTGCTTTTCATATCGTTATATTTATATGCTGCTTTTTATGTATTTACATTTATGCTAATTCTAAAGCAGTTGATAAGATTTGAATAAAAAAAGTTAGGGAAGAAGTATAGGGGGTAGAAAGTTATTCGCTCAAATGCATACCATCTGTTCTCCTTTCAAGTCTTTATTTTTAATTTTATTAGCTGCTTTAGAATTTACATAAATATCTATTTGAGAGAGCAACAGCAATTTTCGGGTATTATAAACAGAAGTCTTTTTTTATTTTCTACTTTTTAATTTGAACCAAGCTAATAGAAATAATCTAGATTCATCTCGTTTTTAAACATTTTATTCATGTAATGCTATGCAGTTTTTCTTTTGAATTAAAATAAATTTACCTTCAGAAGGGTCCAATGGGACTAATGCTGCTTTGCAGACTGTACTTCGTTTTCTTCAGACGACGTTAACTTTCTCTTTTTAGAGCAATCCTTTTCGTCATTTTAATTTTTTTCTTTGAATTGAAAAAAGCTTGTTATCGGTTTTTCTCGCTTCATTATGCAACAACTTTCACTTAGAATGTACTATTTTAAACAGACTGTACGTTTCCAAAAGAAAACGCAGTAAATACTGGCTGAAAAATCAATGTGATTGAAATGGATACTCTGGTTAGCAAAGGTCGTTTTGACTATGACCTATGGCACACACGAGACCAGACCAAGAAAAACCTCTATCGTCTCAAATTCCGGTTATGCTATCATTTTCGGATTCCAAACCCAATGATCTTTAAAGCAGCAAACAAAAACATTTTCTTCAACTCAGAAACAGAGGAATTGTCTTCAAGAGTTGAGGAGGCAGTGGAAAAAAGGGAGAAATGCGTTCCACGAATAGGCTTTCCATGAAGATTAACCAAAGGACAGTCGTTTCGCGCACTTTCTTGGAAGAAGAGTTAAGAGGTGAAATTCCCAGGTTTGACATGTTAAGATGAACATTTTAAGTTCATGGTTAAAGGTCATTCAAGTTAAAAGCCATTTTGCTCTGTTATCTGGATTAGTACTGTTCTGTGGTTGCTCTCTTTCTTAAAATTGTGATTCCTTAGAAAGCAAGGTTCCTTAGAAATGGTAGGAGTGAAAAGAAAGTAAGTTTTTTTTTTTGAAGAGATGAAAAAAGGAAATTCGTAGAATACTGGCCAAGTTAAATTTGCTGCAATTGATAACCTCAAGAGGATAAATAATGAATTAAAAAAAAAAAAAAAAAAAAAAAAATCTGGGACCAAAAAGCAATAAAAGACTTTTTCTTGAAAAAGATATGCTTAAAGTTTCTTTTACTGTCAAAATGATTCCTTAAACTCGCAATAAAGCACTTAATAATGTAATAATAAAAAAAATACCTAACAAAACCAATAAAGAGGAATTTTAATCAAGAGCCCATATTGTCTTTAGTATTGATTTCAAATTTTCACTATCATGTTTCAAATTTCTATAAAAAGTTTCTTAAAGCTCCCGTATTTCAAAACCTGTTTATCTCGATTTTTTTTCTCTAATGTGAAATTCGAAATATACAGATTCGACTGTATGCAATATTCCCACTGTGCGGTTCATAAAATTAAACATATTTAACAATTTGCAGAATCTATGACAAAGAAAGGCTGCATATGCGTGGATTTAACAAACCTATCTCATTTCTAAAGCAAAGTGTCAAATTTCACTCAATTATCAAAAAATTGTCGCAGCAGAGGGAGGCGTCTTTATGCTTGAGGGTCACACATGGAGCAGATTTTCAATGGCATTGGGGGGGGGGGGGGAGCGAAGTGATTTTTTGACCTTTGTTACTCAGAAAAAAGTCGTTTTGATTTTTTTTATCAGGGTGGCGACAGATCAGGGAGATCAGGGAAAAGTCAGGGAACTTTACTAATCAGGGAAAAAATCAGGGAATTTTGAAAAAATAGCAAAAAATCAGGGAAAATTGATTTTATGAAGAAAAAATTTTTTTTAAAAAAATTTACAAAATTAAGTACTCTAATTCCCTACGCATTTTCCGCCAATTATCTGTTAAACATAATGTTAAATTAATGAGGTGCAATTATATACTGTCGCATATTTGTGCATCTTTTTTCCTCAACGTCAAAGTATTGAATCTTACTTATTAACCACAGGATGAACTTCCTAAGATTGTTTATTTTACTGTTTGGTTGTTTATTTTACCTAGCTTGAAATTTCCTTTTACAATTTCAATGCTATGTAAAATAAACAACCATACAGGCAAAGAGGTAGCCTTCATTAATGTCTTAGCTCCTTTGCCTTTATTCCATTGTCTCGAAGTAATTAAGTACTGTAATCATTATTTCAGGAATAAATCTTTGTTTTTTGAATTAATACTATAGAAGCTTAAAAGTTATTACTTCTTCGGGTTTTTAATTTATTTGCTAAAATTGAACTTTATATTAAAATAACTTTGTTTTTTGCCGTTATACCATTTGTTGTCACAGCAGATTGTAAAGGTTTTCTTTTCTTCAGACTTAAGTATAATTCTTTAATTTTATAACCAAGTTGTATTATTCTTTTATATATTTTGAAATTAACTAATTGCTTTTTTTTCTTTTTTTTTTCTTGCATTTCAAAGTTGTTTGTTACAAAAGCAATCTAAGATTTTTTTTTCGTTACATACTGAAATCATTTGAAATAAAGTTAACTTGTGTACTTAAGTAAATATCTTTATTTTTTTATTGTTAAAATGCTGTATTCATTCATTAAAACCTATGTTCTTGATTAAAGAAAAGCTCCCTATGAATGGATGTCAAATGGTTTCATCAGTTTTGCATAAATATGTCAATTAGTTATATAAGAATAACTACATTACTTCTATTCTTTCACTATTACTTGTTATTCTTGCAACAATTATTATACTGTTTGAAAACTTAATTCAAAATAATTTCAATTACTTTTTAGTTCTATCATAAATACACATATGTTTTTAAGAGTAATTTTAATAGTTTCTTAAAATTCTTATGCTAAGTGGGTTCTGGAAATAAAGTATTTGTTTTTTTTTTTATTATTTTTTTTTTAAATTTTCTATAATCTTTCCGTGCATAAAAATTTAATATACTGTTTTGTAGGTTCCCCCCCCCCCCCTCCCTGAAAAAATTGTCTTTTTTTTAAAAAACCATTTTATAAAAGAGTAGCATCTTTTTAAAAAATATCTTTAGTTCAACAACTTTACACAACTTAAAACATTTAAAATACTGCATTTTATACAAACATACAATGGATTTCAAGTAGAGCAAAGAAAGAAAAAAATTTGGTGAACTTAATCAGGGAAATCAGGGAAAAGTCAGGGAACTTTTTCTCACAGTTTCTGTCGCCACCCTGTTTATTTTTCTTCTTTTTTTTTCTTTCTCTTTCCTCTTTTTCCCTTTTTTTTTGAGACTAACGTTTCGGGGGGGGGGGGGGGGGGGGGGGGGTTGTCCCCAACCCCCCCCTTAGCTACGTCTCTGATGGGTGGAATTCCTTGAGCTATAAAACATGAGTACAAAAACTGGAAATAATATCATTATACGCTTTCTTGTCATAATTTTGTAAAAAGGGTACTGAATCTTGCCATATGTCTTTTAATTGTCCCTTATATGTGATCAAATATGTTGGCATTTTTTCACATTTTTGCTAAGCATACACCAATATCTGTGGCAGCCAACAACTTCATCCACCATAAAAATCGGCAAAAATCCTTTCAACTGTGAGGATCTTTACAAACTTGAAATAATTTGGTTATTTGTCGACCACTTTGAAAGAGTTTTTGGCCACTTCAATGATTGATATAATGTGTTTTGTTTTAAATCTTATCTTTATTTAATGAACACAAAATACTTTAAGATGTTAAATTTCAACCTATTTTTTTTAACAGTTTTTAGTTACCAAATAAAATTAATGAGAATACAGAACAAAACCATCTGGAGTAAATGGCATTTTATCTTTTAAAAATAAATGTGAGATGAAAATAAATAAATAAAAAATAAATAAATAAATAAACATAAAAAGTATAAAAAAAATTAATATGTCATTTTTAAAGGTTTTTATTTTAACTGAAAAATATGTTCTCTCTCTTGTTAACCTCTCCGTTACCCTTATCAAGAACTCATTTGTGGACAACCCCTATCTTATGGTTGTCATCATTTTTATTAAGTGCAAAGATTAAGAGAAAGAGAACATCATTAAATTTTGCACAAATTAACCAACCTTCAAAATGGTATCTAGAGATTATCGTTGTTTCATAGTGTATGAAATGGCACAAGTAATTTTGATTTTTTTATTGCTATTTCAGCTATCCAATAACCAATTTACCTCTTTATGTATCGTAAAAAATATGTACCATTAATAATTTTATTGTATGATTAATTTATCATCAATATTTTTCAGTCCATCCCTCAATTTCTACCTGTTCATCTACCTGTTTCTAGTATTTTAAAACTAGAAACAGGTAAATTAATCGATGATAAGAAATAGTAGAACAGTCATTTCAATCCGGAAGCATTTTTTTTTTTTTTGCAAAGCTTATGTTCTTCAAAAAAAAAAAAGGAAAACTTTCGATTTCCTAAACATTCACATTGTTATAATTATCACAAAGGTTGTTTTTGCTAATTGGTTGGAAATTCATAGCCTTCTACCCAGACTTGTAAAGATGAATTTCTAGCCATTTGGAGTGAACTAACTAGTTTAAATATAATAATCAGTTAGTTCTCTTGGATATCACCTGAAGGGTGGGGGAGTCAAAGGTTTTAAAATTTTGGGAAATTTATTGATTCTCATATTCAGAACATTTTCAATTTAGGGAAAATCTTATTTGAATTTGCTTTCTAAATCAAGTTTGACCCCCTGCCCTCCCTCTCCAGTTGCAACTTATATAACCATAGATTTTTATAAGAAGCATATTTTTGATCAGTACTTGATAGTTAGTGTACGTAAAAAAACAAAGATATTTGTACATGCATATTAATAAAATAATATATTATGTCAATATACTTCATAAAATAATCATTATAAATATGAATGAGATAAATATTACTGTTATCTTAATTTTTTGTGTATTTTCAACTGATTATTATTTTTTTTTAACAGAAAAGGCGAAATGACAATACTTTCTGAAATACGAAATTTTGTTATGAGGTACAACATAAAGCAAACTATGATTGCAGAGATGACCAAGATGAGTCAAGCCTATGTCAGTCGTTTTTTTCGTGGTGATATACAAGATATGTCTGATCGCACCAAGAATGCCTTCTACATGTGGTATTTAACATGTAAAAACAACCCCTGGAAGCTCAGTAAGTGGCCTGCTGTGCTCATACAATACACAATTTTTAAAATTTGTTGTGCTATAGGCTATGAATTATTTTGCTGTTGTATTCATATACGGAAAAACAATCTGATGCAGTTATTGTTTTAAGAATTGCTGCCATGGATGGCTATATAGAGGGGCAAGTGGGGGCTAAAGCCTACCCTCCCTAGGAATTAGAACTTCCTTGCTTTTAGTACTTTTTTTCTTTTTAAAAATGTAAAAACATTTCTTCTCCAGTCATTAATGAAGAAATTATTAAAAATTTCAAATTTTAATGACTTTTAATCTGTTTTGAAATTGGTTTCCATGGGGAAAATACCCAGCTAAACCATGGTGAAAAATCTGAGCACTTCCTTACAGTTTTGCATATGAGTACCCTTGATTGCTGCAATTGCACATTGGTGCAACTGAAAGAAATTCTTAGCACGGCTATTGGCTGTGCACTATTAAAGGCCTTAATCCTTTTTTATGAAGTTCAATTCACTTCACTGCATGTGAAACAGAACCTTAATTCTCTTAATAAGAAAAAAGGTGTTCTGCATTCATTTGAATGGTCTTATGTTTTCTAGCTGAAATCTCGACTTTCCAAGTGAACCAAAATTACCATTTAAGTTGACTTAATGCTGATTCACCTGCAGATGATAGAGTGAAGCAAGATTAGGGCTCCAGATTGTTGGAAATGAGAGTATGTTGAACTACAATAATCTTAATGCTAATATGCTACTCAAGTAGCGTACAAAGACTTTGGTGCGTCCCCTCTCCTGCAAGATTCATAAGTGCACCCTATTCCATAAGAAATTTTTTTAAATATAATTTTAACATAGTGTTATTTTTTCAGAGCATGCACCCTTACATTTTTATTAAAAAAAAAATCTTGGTAGGGCTATTGACTGCACATTATCTGAGACCCTAATCTTTCTTCACTAAGCCCAATGAACTTTAATTCATGTGAATCAGAGCCTTAGTTCACTTGATAACAAAAGAGGTAATCTGTATTCATTTAGAATGTCTGTGTTTTCTAGCTGAAATCTCGTTCGTAGATCGTCCAAATTTTAGATTTATTGATCCTAACCAAATATTTTTGATGTAGCTTAAAAATGTTTAATGAAATTAATGCTGAAATGATTTCTTCCTTGCAGCTCAACTTTGCCCTAACTCTGGGGTTAAGCGTATGGTGTCTGAAAGTGGTGATCTCATTCCTTTAAAAAGGGAGCGTTTCACATTCAAAGCTGCTCACTTGGCTGTGTTAGAACGCTATTACGAGAAAGATCCATACCCGGATTCTCAGACGAGAGAGCAAATAGTAGACGAGTGCAATAAAGCAGTTGAGAGAGCAGGTAAATTCTTTTTTCTGATTGAGTGATGCTTTGTACTTGTAATTAGATATCAGAAAATCCTCTGAAGCAAAATTTAGTTTTAATTAATGCCAGTGTAACCCTTAACTACTGATGGTACTATAGAGCTTAACCGTTTACCCGCCAATGTTCCAAAAATGGAACATCATATTTAAGTGAAAATTTTCCCATGAAATAACGTTAAAATAAACAAGTTTTTTTTTTAACACAGTTTAGTCTTATTTCAAAGTATTTTTTGATTTCCTGCTTGATTGTTTATATGTTTTAAATTATTTATTGCGATTTTTCAAAGATGAGTGTTTTTTTAGCTTTTTGCAACTTTTTCTTATAAAATTTACCAAAAATTGGCTTTTTCAGAAAACGTAATGATATTTATTATAGTTGTGATAAATACTTCAATGTATGATTTTAAAATGCTTATAGAAATGTACAATGATATTTCCGAAAGGTGTACCCCTTCAAAATAGCATGTTCCAATTTTGGAACATTGGCGCTTTTAGGGAGTCAAATTTCCAAGAAGTAAATCATTCAACTTCAAAGGGGAAATTTCATTTTTTGTAATATGTTTCTTTTTTTTTCTAATTTTGAATGTACTCTGATGTAGATGTTGGCAAAACCAAGTAAGTTTATATTTTGAAAGGATATGACGTTTCGTTAGCAAAGAAAATAATAACAGTCTTCTGTTTGACGGACTATATGGCGACGAATCCACACCTGCTCGGAAAGCTACATCGTCACGTGATAATAAAAAATAATATTAGTGAGCGTTTTATTCTTCATATTTTAAATACAGTTCAATAATTTGCTTGCTTTGTTTTCGAGCGAAACGAAATTCTGTTTGATGTATACCAACTGTTCATAAATGTTAAAAAGTGTCTACAAGATTTCTTACTGTAGAACAAGCTGTGGCTTATCTAGAGACATTGTCAGATTCGGATTTGTCAGATGTAGATATATGCCAATTACCCCCTGATGAACCAGGCAATATCACTGAGGAAGAATAGATGTTGACAGAGATGAAATCCTACAATTTTTTGGTTTGCTGCTATTGAGTGGGTACCATTCTGTTCCTTCTGAAGATATGTATTGGAGCAGTGCAGAAGATTCATCTGTGCCAATTGTACCAACAGTTATGCCTCAAAACCGTTTTCGAAAAATAAAAAACAACTTTCATTTGATGGACAATTATGAATTAAAACAAAATGACAAACTAAGAAAAGTAGACCCTATTTACGAAGAATTGTGTAAAAACCTTCAACAATTTGGTATATTTCATGAAAAATTGAGCATAGATGGTTCCCTACTACGGTCGGCATTCATGTAAAATGTTTATTAGATGAAAACCAATAAGATTCGGCTTCAAAATTCGGATGTTGTGCTCTTCAAGTGGATACCCATATTCGATGGAGATTTATTCAGGCAAAAAAGAAGGATCCCCTGATGTGCAATTAGGATCCAGAGTTGTAAATGATCTATTATCAGTTTTGACTGACACGTCTAAGCATGAAGTATACTTTGATAACTTTTTTACATCATATGACTTAATTTCTCAGCTATCAAAAAAAGTGTATGAGCAACAGGAACAATTTGTGAAAACCGAACTAGCCATTGTCCACTGAAATCTAAAAAAGCCCTTTCTAAAGAAGATCGAGGAAATTTTGATTATCGATCTGATGGATCAATGTACCTGTGCAGCTGGAATGATAATGCAGTGGTTACATTAGCATCTAATTTTTATACACATGAGCCACTTGCATCTGTAAAATGTTACTCAAATGCACAGAAATGCAAGATAGATGTGCCACAACCTCATCTTATCAAGAGATACAATGAAGGAATGCAATTCTTCCTTTCATATCATGGGCATTAGATATTTCTGTATTGGATTTTCTGAATTCTGATATGTACATAAATGCAATTTAAAATATTATTTTTAAAGTATTAATTTATTAGTTTATAATATTAATTTATAAAGTATGCTAAGATAAAAACCGCATTCAAAACCTCTTAGTTTAAAAAAATTCTCTGAAAAAAAAAACTTCATGCAAAGCGCCAATGTTCCAAAAATGGAACACACTGAAAAACATAGTAAAAAATTTTTTTCTGGAAATTTTATTTCATTTCTGTATTTACTAGACATAAATAGATATAATTTCAAAAAAATTACTCAAATTTGATCATCCTTCAATAGTTGGGCGGTTAAACGGTTAACTCTCTTCAACTGCTTTTCCTGTGAACCCCAGAATAATTCAACCAGTTCTTGACAATTGTTACCTTTTCTTGTTAATCATCTCTCCTCATTCAAAAATCGTAATAAGTTTATGCAATATTTTTTACCCTGATTTTGTGATTACTTTGCTTAAATTTCTGTGGTATTTTTTCAAAGGTTTATTTACTTATGTATAATGATTACAGTATTTTCTTTATTGTTGGTAAATCTTCATAAAAATCTTCTAACGATTAACTTAAAGTTTCTTTATGTCTCAAATATATATATTTTTCTTTTCTGGTTTCTAAAAAAAAAACAGTTCCTAGTTTTTTTCCTGATTTCTCCTATTTACAGGTTAAAATAGGTTAGCGGCACTGCTAAGTACTATGATATTTCAAATTTATTAATGCACTCATTCATTTTATTTTAAAGTACTATTGTATTCAACCGACTTGCCACACTTAGGTGGCTCATACAGGGAAGCGACTGCTTTCTTACTTCCAAATGTAAAGGGGCCTTGCCCCCTCACTTTTCAGAGTTAATAATTAGCAATCAATTGAAAAATGTTTTTTTACTCGTACATTGATTTATTTCATGAAAATAAAAGCTAAAAATTCCAAATGAATGGACTTAGTTCATGCTATTTCATAAGAATGGAATTTTTATTTGGAAGGACAGTCTGGTGATCATTCGCCCCAATTGTCTAGGTCACATTCCACATTTTTCAGAGGTCTTTTAATTAGTAATGTGAAAAGGCAATAACATAATATTCAAATTTACGAGAATGGAGAGAAATAATCAACTTTTGGAGTAATGACCCTTAACCCCACCCTCCCCCACATTTCTTTTGACCCCCCCCCCCCACTTTTTTTGCACATCTATGCTGCCACAACCGAGTTTTCAAGAGCTGCCGTGGCGGCTAGTGAAATAAGTATTAATGAAAAGCATGAAGTCTAAATTGCCTGTTTTGATTTAAGTCTCAGTTGGATTATGGGTATAAGCATATTGTTCTTTTGTATATTTTAAAAATCTAATCAAATTTCCTGTTTTTACACTTTGCCTGTATTTACCAAGTGTTTTTTTTTTTTTTTTTTCAATTTTATGCCACTCTTCTAGGAAAAATATTCTTTCTGGCAAATTCTGTCAGAAAAATGACAAACTCTAGCATATACCCTTCTGTTTGCTCAAATTTTCTGTGCGATTGGATCATTTTACTTTGTATTTCATTTGGCTTCAAAATAGCAACCAAACCTTTTTCAAATATACGATACTGGAAATTTTTTAAAATCTCATACTGGAAATGCTAGTAAAGTACTGGAGTTTTGGATCATCGGCTCAGTTAACATTCTAATAGGGGGATCAAGAGGGAGCAGTCGCACCCCCAAATTTTTTAAGAGGAATAATAAAAAATGAGCAAATTCAATTTACATAAATCGCCAATCAAAGTTGAAAAAAAAACAATCTTGTTGGTTCTCTGTAATGGCTGATGAAACTTGACACATTTCCAGACAAGAGCAAGTATTTTCCATTTTTTAAATTATTAGAATTCATCAAGCCTTTACCGGCTTTTTCAGAAGAGAAAAAACTGACAAAGAATCATGGTTAATTTTAACGAACGATGTAATTTCCTCATATAGGCTAAAGATCTCGTTCTGGTGTGCTCTGCGTAACGATGGTTATGAGAGGCCCGTGCAGTGGTGTGGCTGTATGATTTTCACAAGAAAATTCCGTGGTATTTTACATTCATTGTTACGCTCATACTTTAAGTGTGTCAATTTAATGAGTGTTCGTCACTTTCTTCCGCTAGAAACACATTTCAGCTGCTCAATGCATAGTATGCTTTCATAGATGCTCTTTAAAACTACATACTATTTTGGAAAAATATATCTCGCATCAACAAATACTTTTATGAGGGCTCTTTAACTATGCAGTCGCCCCCCCCCCCCATACCATGATTATTTGCTGTTAGCCAATATGTGTTTTGTTTCATACTGAGGTAATTCGTATTGAAGAAACTCAACCCCCCAAATGAAATGCTGAAATGCCGCTTCTGCATTCTAAATTTGCTCATCCTATGATTTTTCTTTAGGTTTCTTATTGTCAGCATCCATTCTGGTGGAAAAATAAAAATACAGTTGATTCCGGTTAATAGGACCACATTGGGACGGGGCCATTTTGGTCCTAATAACCGGCTGGTTCAATGAAGTGAATAGGACTTGTATATCTTGACAGAACATGCTATACAGAAAATTTTTAAATGCCATTATGATTATTGTAAGCCCACATGTATGTTGTGTGTACAAAAAAGAAAAATTGCTGTTCACAAAAAAATTTCAGTTAAAAATATATTAAAATCTCTTTACACTCATTCAACAATATGTTTAAACCAATAAGGTATTTGTTACGTTTGTATTTTGTATGATGAGCATGCAAAGAAGAAAAATTACTGTTTACAAATTTTTTTCAGTTAAAAATGAATTAAAGTATGACCATGAATCTTTTTACACTAGTTCAACAATCGTGTTTAACCCATATTTTACTATCGTCCTGTATATAGGACAGATCATATTTATTGCATTTTGGCAACTGTTATCACATTTTTAGTTTCTAATATGGTATTTTTATAAACCCTACGTTTGATAAGTACTGTAGACAAAATTTTAGAGTTCAATTATAAATATATTTTTTTTATTTTTATTTTTGAATTTGACGATTTTTTGCAGTTTTATAATGCCTAATGTAATAATTGTGTAGAAAATATGCCAAAATCCTCTTTCAATTTAATCATTACTAATCATATACATTAGTGCTGATCAAAATTTGCAAAGATAAAACTACATTTAAATAGGTTTTATGAAGGTTTTATTAGCCGTCCTATAAATAGGACGATGGTAAAATCCCATGCTATGCGTGCTCCATATAAAAGTAGTTGAGCTGTTGGAAAATGGAGTGGAAAACTTGATTGCTCTCTTTAAAAACTCAATACTATGATGTTGTCTCACAACAAGAGTTGAAAGAGCAGGGTTTTGGGGATCGTAGGGAGTTTTTTGACTAATTTATCATCTGCACTTAATACGTTGTGATGCTACCTTCTGGATTGAGTAAAAAAATTTGCTGTTCAAAGTATGAACGCTGAACTCAAAAGCAAAGGAATTAAAGAAAGAGTACATGTGGCATATTGAATAAGAAATTATTAACAACTGAACTAGCTGTAGAATATGTAATGTCATAAGAGGATGAACCCATGAGAGTGACCTTGACTTGGAAATATTACCTTCTGATCCAGATATAGTCACTGATGATGATTCTATCATTCTGTATAGTTACGCTGATTTTAACGAAAAACTTCTAGACTCCTTGAGCAATAAACATTTCAAAAGGAATCAACACTAATGAAGAAATGAATATATCAAAATGAAACGGTCTAAGTGTGTATCCAAAATTTGCATAACTTTATGAATCACTTTCAAATGAAAATCGTCAGAAGATATTGTTGGACATAATTTCTGGAAAACACTCGTAAAACTTTTCGAGAGTGTGATCGAAAATATGATGAAAGCAGTAAAGGAAAGCAATAAGTAACCCTGGCCTAAGAATAACGACGATTTTTGTTTGCAAACATCAAAATTGAAACACTTTTTGGGCATAATGTTATGTAGCGGGTATTATATAATACCCAATGAAATGGGAAAGATGCTCCCGATAAAGGAACAACTTTTGTTCATCAAACTATGTAATGAAAACAGTTCTTTCATATCAAGCTGTTTATACAATTTGATGATAACTCTACTACTGATTTAGATAGCTACTGTAAAGTTCGCCTAATTTATAATTTTTTGAATGAAGCTTTTCAAAAAATTGGTGTGTTTTCTGAGCATTCAGCCATTTATTTTGAAAAATAGAGATGAAAAATTTGCACAAATGAGAAGCTCATGAAGTTTGGTAGTAAGCTCTCGATTGTCAACTCTTTTGGTGGTTACCACTTTCCATTTTATATTATATCAAGGAGCACAAAAAAAATGTCCGATTCCGAAAATTGTTTCGACTGTCATAACAAAGCTAAAAAGATGAAAAATGAAAGAATTACACTCAGGTAACACAGTTAGTAAATAATACATTTGTTGATAATATGCTGTCCATTATTAAAACTCCAGCAGGGCACAAAACATACTTTTTTTTTGCCTTATAATATTTTTGTTCATCTCAGAAACAAACAGCTATTTGAAACGGAAACAGTAAAGGAAATTGGAATGAGAAAATGTCCCTTAGAACCATCCAAAATCTTGAAAACTATGGGATTTAAACATCCGATAGGAAATTTCACATGTAGCACAAGATCACGGCTGTTCGTCGAAATGATGGCATTCTTTGCCACTCATCAACAATTTTTAAGATACAAAGTTTTTCAAAAAAAAAAAAGCACAGAATAATGAAGAATTGAAACAAAAAGGAAAAATATTTCATTTTGTACTAGTTTAAAAACTGTGTGGACTTACATGAAAATCATATAGAAATATTATGCATCCATATGTAATACAAAATGGTAACGATCGACCATAATTTTGAAATATCTTTGAAGCAGAACTGGATGCTGCTTGGAAAATATCGAAACTGTTTGCTTCAGAAGAAACCTTAAAATGTATTGAAGCCTGTAGAAAAGTTACTATTGTTTACATGGGTTTGTGTGTACCTCTATACACTGCTGAAAAGCAACTGTTTGTTCATCAAAACAAGACTCGAACCATACAGAAGAACCTTTTGAAGCTGCAGACTGAAAACGTTTTAAAAACTTCGAACTGAAAACAACACAATAAGTTGAAGCATTGTACTAAGAAAAACACTGGCAGTTCATGAAAAAAATATTATTTAAGACTTTGTGTAGAGTGTTATCTTCCATTTCACACGCACCAGAAAGCTTGAGTGAAAAACCAAGTATACAGTAGTGGATTGTACCATCGTCCTATATATAGGACAGATTGTAAAATGGAAGCGAATACACATTTGATAATGTTTAAAATTTTATGTGTATTCCTGAGGTCTCTTTAGTCTGTAATAGTAATTTTTATGAAAAATATTAAGTTTTTCATAATGTGGTAAAATATGGGTTAAACCAGTACGGTTTTAGCTATATTCCTACCAATCAGTATGATTCAATTTAACAACCAGAAGTAACTAAAGAGGTGAGTGAAAAAATAAGTGCTGAAAAATACTAATCCAGCCATTAAAAATTCCAATGAAATGAAAATTACATATTTTACAACCAATTTTTCTTTTTTCTTTTTTTGAAAAAACTTACATATTATTGCACTTCTAACTGAACTGAAGAAATTTGAAATTTCAGATTTTTTTAGTCTCTGCTAGAACCGTGCCTCCAATCGAATGGGAGTTTCGTTAAACATTTTTTTTTCCTGTTGATATTGCTGGGTTTAGTTAAAAGTTGCAAGGAACCAACATTAATTTTTATTGCACTAAGTTGCCAAGTTCATTGACCCACTTGAAACTTGCTTCAAGCAGCTGATTTTTTTTAAAAATTGTTTTTGTGTTCCTTGGTCCAATTAAGTGGATTTTTGGTCATTATAAGCGAATATTAAGCTTGTGTAATGGGATTTGTTTTGATTCTTTAAGATTTGGTCCGAATAAGCAGCTGGTTCTATTAAATGGTGGTCCATTTAGGCGGATTCCACTGTATTATTATTTATTATTATTACTCTTTATATTTCCATGCTTTCAATTAAAATTTCAAACATGCGTATAATATGGATCGTACAACATGACATAATGCTCAGTGGGTTCCTCATCAAGAGCTCAATGCTTTGATGACTTCCAGGGGTGCCCACCTCGGGAGGGGGGGTCATGGTGCAGACTACCATCAAAATTTTGAGGGGGAGGGGGTTCTAACAATTTTAAGTGATTCCTGTCCTTGATTGATGTTTAGGTGAAGTAATTAAAATAATTTCTAATATACAAAAACTAATTAATTTTCAGAAACCTCAAAAAGAAGTTTCAAGGCTGCAGTTATTTTGATTTTCCTATTCCTAAAATATTGGATGAAATCCATCACACATAAAATAAGAAATTGATGTTCCATATATTCTTAGTTAATGTTCCATTTCTTGTTTATCTTATTAGCTTACTTTTCTCAAAGTATTTTTGTGCTTCTTTCTTGTTAAAAAGTGTTTTATAACCAAAATTACATATTGTAGAAGAACAATATTTTAATTCTTTTGGATCATAGTTCGCATTTCAGATCGCCCGTTAGCAGAAAGGGAAAGAGTTACGTTGCCTGTTGTGAATAATTGGTTCAATAACAGGAGAAAAGAAGCTAAGAAGCAGCTAAGACAACAGCATGGTAAGAAATGATGTTTGCACTTTCTTAAAATCTTCAAACGTCTGAGTGACAGATAAAATACCATTGTGGAAATTATAGATTTAAAGTAGTAACTTAAATTTTTAAGATTTAATTTTGTATTTTGAATTGTTCTAGGTAAAAACCTTAATTTATAAAATGATTTTTACTACACACAAAATTCCAAATCTTCAGGATAAAGTAAGTTTATTTTTAAATCCTAAGATAATGGTTATTTTTCAATTATCTATTATTATTGCTGCATTATTCTTGTTTATAATTAATTTTTTTTACATTGAAATCAAATACAAAACAGAACTATATTACTAAACAAAATTGAACAATCCTTTGTCGAAGCTAAGTATTTGTTAAGTCAACAGAGTGTTATCAATAGACCTATTTTATAAAATTCTGTGGAAGTTTTTCAACCTTTGTACCAAAGTTAGGTAAGACCTCATTAGGAGTATTCTGTTCTGTTTTGTTTTCCTTATCTTCAGAAAGATATTAACTTATTGGAAAAGGCTCGAAGGAGGGCTACAACAATAGTACGTGATCTTTCTAAATTAGATCAATTCCAGGCTTAAAAGGCTTAATATGAGTTAGGGCCGGGCAATGTAGGAATTTCTACATCCTGATGCATCACCAACCTTACATCCCGATGTTGCGATACATCACGATGTGTAAATGCCATTCTTTTTTAAGCTTTAAACTTGCCTTGTTTAAATGTTACAAAATATATACAGGATATATACTGTCTGACCACGGATTGTATGTAATTTGGCAAACTGCCTAGTAAAGACAATTCCATCTGAATGACTCTAGAAGAGGAGAAGGGAAAATAAGGATGGGATTTTGATGCACTCATTTTATAGTGTCACTAGTGCCTTATTCATTTATTGCATTCTCAAAAATAAAATGAGGGGAAACAAAAATAGTTACCATGGAAGCAACAAAAAGAAAATAAAATATTTTCATTTTGTTCAGGAACCTAAAAGCAAAATGGTAAGCTCAAAACTTTGTTGTGAATAAATAAACGAATTAATTTTTGCCGTGAAAATGTAGATCAAATATACTTTAGATTTAAAAATAGTTTGCTGTGAGCAAATTTTCATTTTTACAAAACTAAGGCTAAATAACAGAGAGGCAAAAGGGCGCATCTGAAATAAACTAACTAACATCCCTACATACTAATAGATAGTTCCATTTCCGTCTATAAACCGGATATTAGCCTTTCCATGTAATCGATGGTCAAACAGTATATAGATTATGCCAGATATTTGAAAACAATTTCTAGTTCCAGCAAGAAATTTTTGGGAAAAAAAACTGATAAAAGCGCAAGAAAGCTATAAATATTGCAGACATGTCGTCGCCTCAAAGTATGTTCTGCCATATAAGAAAAACCTAGATCTTTAACTGTGTTGTAAATTTTTACTTTACTTACAAACCTAATTAAAAAATGTACCTTCGCATTTTCAGTACCTTAAATTAAAAAAATATGAAAAATTGATGTTAACGAGTGATAAGGCCAAGATTGAATTCTGGCTCCCTCAACCCTTTGAGGATTTGTAGGGGGGGGGGGTTAGAAATCACTGCCTCTCATTCAGAATTTAAATTTATATGGAAATAGACAAACTTGAAGAAATGGTGCAATGCAGCAAATTAGGTAGAAATGGGGTGTCAACAATACAACAGTAACAAATGAAAAGCAATAATAACAAAACCATAGTTTAAATATCTTGAAGAAATGAGATTTTAGTTCATTTCCTTCAATTTGCCTATCTCTACAATAATGTATGCTGAAAAAGTAATGATTCAATATACAAATAATTTTCTCTATAGCTATCATCATTTTCCTGATATTTTTTTATAACTGAAACTCTAGAAATAAATACAATGCTTTAAGAGCAATATGTGCCATGTATTGATTGTACTAACTACTACTGGCTTATTTCAAACATAGTTAATAGGGAAATTTTTTTGGTATTATCTTTGAAACAGGTAAATTTGCCATTTTTTGTTGAATTTTGGAATGTTATTTGGACTTCAGGGGCTATTTTAATCTCATCTCTTTTCTGCATGATTTTAAAAATTCTGTTATATATATATATATATATATATATATATATATATATATATATATATATATATATATATATATCCTCCAGTTTTTGCTCTCTGACCATTTGTGCCTCTTCCTGCATTTTGGGAACAGTTTTATGCATTTGTGTATATATAATATGCATCGAGTATTTTGCCTCCCCCCCCCCCAAGAAACTTTGAAACGGTGTACCTTAAGTTATCTTATCATTTCTGATGAGTCCTTAAAAGGTCCTTAATTTTCACTTTTAAAAATGAGTATGAATCCTGTGATACTTCAAAAGCTTTTGCTTGTAAAGTTTTCTATAACAAACTTTTCACACCATTGTTGCTAAGCCAGATTAGATTGAAACTTTTCTATTTAACATTGGTGTGAAAACATTAAATTTAAATGCCAACAATTTTGGACCAGTGTCTGTATATCGGTGCAATACTGATGCATCGGTTTTGAGAAAAATTCTAAACTGGTTTAACAATGTGGGCTGTACACCGGTTTATTGCAATACATCAATGCATGACCCTGCCTTAATATGAGTAATCTTGAACAAAGAGAGGGGGATAGATCTCGTTTTTTAAGTTTACTAAAACGGAAGATGTTCATGGGCTACATTTTGGCACTAATGGCTAAACGAGTGGTCATTGTTTTAAACTTTTTAAATCCCAAGATAATCTTGAAATGAGGAAAAATGACTGCTTCGTTTCAACAAGACTGTAGAGATTTTAAATAGTTTATTAAAAAGAGCTGTTACTTGCAACGGGGTTACTAGTTTTAAAACGTCTCGTGATCTTCATTAGGGATTGATAAATTCATTAGGACCAGCTTAACTGGGCCTAAAGCTTGTTGCTGGTCATCACTTTTATATTTGTACTAGCAAAAATACCCGGCGTTGCCTGGGTTAGCAATATTTATGAGAAACAATCGTTACTTGCATTTGTTTTCTGTTTTAAGTGAAAGAACTTGAAACACACCCTTTTGACGTGACTTAAAATCTAGCTCCTTCCTTACTCATAAAACTAAAGCAGCAGTAAGTAAAAAGAGCAAAATAGTACTCATTTAGAAGCGAAAACACGGAATTTAAGCGTATACAAATTTGAAGAATTTCCGAAATATGAAATTAAACTTCACATGTTTAAAAAGATTTATCAGTTAATACTTATTATTTTTTTTACATTGAGTCTTACCTTCTCTGTATGTTTATTTAAGAACGAACTGTTTAAAAAAATGTAGCCGCGCGCCCATCATGCCCTTAAACTTGCTTTGGTTATTTTGGAAAATCTCAATTATTGTGGGTTCTAGGTGCGATTTAAAATATTACCGAATTTGCAGGACTCGTTTTGGGATACCTTGGATAATGCTCTCCCTCCTTACTTTGTAAAACGGTATGTTACTAATTTTTGTTAAAGAGACATTGTCGCCAGATGCTGAGATACTTTTGGTCTCCATAAAATGGCGCTAAACAATTTCACCCGTAATGTTTCCAAAATAAGTAGTAAAATTTGGCGATGGTTTGAATTTGTGCACAAATTCACATTAATGGAAGTTTTTGTGATGTTTATGGATTTGCCTAATTTAGTTGCTGGATTATTTTACAGTAAAAAACGTTTTTCAAGATTCTTTGATTGACGATATTTTGTTTACATGGTGAACGCTGACAAACATTATTACGTAGTCTTTGACTTCAAAAACCGTGACAGTTGAAAAAACTGCCAAATGCATCCGCTACTGAAATCTTTCTGCATAAATTTTGGCGAGGTTTCTGCTGTTAGATTGGATAATGATTAAAAAATCCAATTAGCGCAAATAATAAAAAAAACCATTAATTACACTAAGTTCCGTTTAAACGGAAAATAATCAACCAAATCTATAGTTATATTAACCAATCTTGGGGAAAAAACGTTACTTTAAGATTTGTCTTGAGAAAAGCCTCAAACAGTCAGACAAAACACAAAAACATTTAACAATTCAAACTATGAACTGGGAGTTGAAATGATGCACTAAATAATGAATTGAGTTGAGGAAAGCCTTCGAACATGGAAGAAAAAAAGCCCATAACTCGTTTTTCATACAACTTAGAACTTTCTAACAGATGTCATCTTCAGCAGAAAAATAAGCGCTTTCGATGGACACATAGTTTTAATATGTGCACGTATTTTTTAACCGTCATATTGGGGCATTTATGCGAAAATTTGGACAAATCAGAATAAAAAAGGAACTATCAATCGGATTTTTATCGAACTGGTCTACAAACCTCCCCAGTACCAAAAAGAACAAACGGTGAAAGTTTCAGCCAAATCTGCCGGGTAGTTTCTGAGATCTTAGGGAACAAATTTACCAAAGTCCATTTTTATATATATAGATGTGTATATCTTTTCTTTTTTTAAAGTAATATATATTCTAATGGGATTGTTTTAGGAAGGTTCAACTGAATATTTAAAACATAGATGCCAACTCTTCTATTCGTTCAGGAAACTCCAGAATTTTGATGCCCTCTCCCAAACTCTCTAATGGAGGAAATGTCTTCCAAATTTTTATCTAAACAAAATTCCCCAAAACAGGGATTTTTTAGCTTAGTTTTAGGGACCATATCCTACAATAAAACAATCACTTTTGAAAATCTGAACCTTTTCATAGAGGTATGAAAATCATAAAAGTCTTTTGAAACATAGTTCATTTGTTTCAAAAGACTAGCTTGACTTACTGATTTTAAACATGTTGAATGATAATTTCCGAGCTTCCGAAAACTTGACACTGTCTTCAGAAAATTTTATTTGAGTCCACTTGCAACCCTGAATTTTATGCATAAGTGTCCTAAATTTTTAACTTTCAATATTGGCAGTTATGTATAATGTATAAATAATAATTACTTGGTAAAACAGAAAATATTTGAGGATGTGTGTAAGTTGAGCTGCAAATAAATTAAACTTTTATAGGGCATATGAATAGGCTCGCCAGACGTCACGGTTTGACCGGGACAAGTCCCGGATTTCAAACAAAATCCCGATGTCCCGGCCGGTTTACTTGGCGTCCCGGAAAAAAATTTGTTTGATTATAGATGACCTAAAATGCTTTGAAATAATAATTTTGAAGGATTATTTAGAACAAATACTTTCTCTTATTTTCACTCACTGTATGAAAAATGAAAACTTTTCAAGAGCGATATTCTGAAGCTAGTATATTGTAATACTGCTATCATATTAATTGTCTCGCCAATCGCTAACTCACGGTCAAGTCTAATATTACGTATTAAAGGGTGCAGCTTTAGCACCAGAAGAAAGTTTGCTGTACATAACACATCTTTACATGAAATAATATTGAAGTTGCTCGTCTCGGTGCCAGCTGTTTCGAGATAATATGAATCTGCACCAGTAGAGAGAGTATTTTCTTTGATGAACAATGCATGGTCTGATAATGGGGGTTTGACAAAGGAATTTACGGTGAAGGGCTTAATGGATTGGACTGTGCCGATTTTGACAGTAAGATTCAATCCAAAAAAGACTTTTTTTGAAAAAAGTCCTATTCAATGAAAATATTTGTAAATATTGTTAATTTCTTCTCTTCATTTCATTTGCTTAATCTTATTTAAGTAATTTGTAAATATTGTCTTGTAAAAAGTTTAATGCATAAATTTGTACGCTTGTGACATTTATGATTACCCCTAACTATAGTTCGTAGTTAGGACCATTTTTTCATAGTGTTGAGAAAAAATTACAATCTAAGAACCAGCCAACGATGTATACTCTTGAATACTCACGACACTGTGATGAGGGGGAGGGCATTCCGGTGTCCCGGTTTAACATTTCAGAAATCTGACAAGCCTACATATGAGGCAGTGAGAAACAAAGGTGTGTTAGTGCCAAAATTAAAATTTGGAGATAAACTGAACAAATGGTGAGAGAAACTCTTCGTTGTTTCACGACAAGAGTTTGAACTAGTACCTCTGGTAGGTGCTGCTGTACAGCATGACTTAGAAAAAAAATTCGATGAAAGCCTACCTAGAATCTGAACTTCAAATGAGTTAGTGAGAAGCAAAGGGATGTAAGTGCCAAAATTTAAATTTTCAAGATAGTCAATACAAAGGGTAGGAGAACCTTTCCACTGTTTTGGGTCAAGAAATGATACTAGTAACTCTGGTTCCATACAGCACAATAAAAAAAAAAAATTTGAATTTTGTCATCTTGAATTCAAATTATGTTTTTCACAATCACGAGTGTGTGTGTATATGTAAGCGTGTGTTTGTGTGTGCAGGCATGAGCGTGGGTAGTTGTGTGTATGTGTGTGTAGGCATATGTGTTTGTGTCTGTATGCCGTCATGAGTGTGTGGGTAGTTGTATGTATGTGTGTGTAGGTGTATATATGTATATGTGTGTAGGTGGGTGTATGTATGCGTGTAAGTGCAGGATATTGACGAAACCTGGAGACGGTTTTCGCTAGAGGTGCAGCATCGTGAGGACCCGGTCGACGGTGATGCTGCGGAGGGTAGTGGTGGGAAAAATGTTAGGAATGTCAAAAACAGTCGAATGAAAGCAATAAGCAATCGTGATTGCTCAAAAAAGCAATGAAAAGCTACCTAGAACCTTATTTTTAAACGCGTTTTACTCAAAGCTTGAAAATGTTCCTTATATTCTTTTGCTGTTTATTGCCTTGAATGTGTTTTATCACAGCTTTAAAAAGTTTGCTTACTTTCCTTTACTTCTCACTGCCAAATATTTAAGTAAAATACTGTATACTAATTTTTATTTGATTATTATATGACTTTGTGATATTTTATAGCTGATTTCTTATTGCCTTAGCTTATTTTTCAGCTGCAGCTATGGCAGCGGTGTCTGTGAGCATGTCTCCTCTGGGCCAGCCCTCCCTCAACCTACCTCCAGTGGCCTCGATGCCGGCGCTCAGTTGGCACCAATCACCGACGTCGACCGCTCTGGGGGGCGTGGCCGGCTTCCCTGGCTCCGCCCACCAGCCTGCCTTCCACCCCAACGCCCAACTGGATCTCAGCAGTGAAGCCATGGACAGTGACAGCTCCCATGACTCCAATGCAGATTATGGGAACGGCGATGCTCTGCCCGTAGAGATAGAGGAGGACGATGACGGAAAGGCCACTAGTATTAAACAGGAGGTGTGAGCCCGCAGTATTTGCACTAGACAGGGAAGAAAGTAAGAGAGTCATAGAGGAGACGGTAAGCCATTTTTCTCTTGGTGTATTTTTTGTGGTGGCATTTGCTGGGTAATGATATCTTTGGTTTTAGTAGAAATTATGCTCGGTTTTAAGAACTGATAAATTACTACCTGTCCGACACCTAAATCGTTATTGTTTTTAGTCTAACTATAAAATTTTTAAATATATCTTATACTTCTTCGTTAACATCAAGAAAATGAAAGTATTCCTTTTTGATCTTACATCTAATTATGTATAAATTTAAAGAACTATCAACCATATAAAATGCATGAAGTATACTATGAGACTCCAGTTTCAGAATCCCAAAATCTGGAACTTTTTTCTTTAAATAAATAAAGAAAAAACTTTTTTTTTAATTTACATTCAGCAAATACTTGTTGAATCCTCAGTATTTTCAGTTCAGCCTTTTATTAAAACGTTTTTTCACTGCCACGTGTTATGCGTGAAAACGTTTTGCTGTAATTGTGCAACAATCTTTTAACATCCACTTTCGGTTAACGATACATCTTTTTTTCATCTCATAAGTATGCAATATAAAGCCTTTTGAGCCACAGTACAAAATTAATTTTAATTAAAAATATGATTTATTGACTATCGATCGGCGCATTGCTCAATAATAAAAATCAACATCAGCAGAATAGACACAAATTGTCTCCAATTTTTGTTTTAGCTAGTTCAGATTGGTCAAAAAATAAAAGAAACTTAATGCAACAATATCAAAACCAGGAAAAATAAATCAAATACTGCACAACAGGAGAGTTTTTACTATTTTTTGAGTCTGTATCCTAAATCCAAAGAATTCTAAAATCTAGAAAGGCCGCGGTCCCGAGCATTCCGGATTTGGGTCCCATACTGCATTATTTTTTTACTTTTCAAATATACTGTCAGGAATAGTTAAAAGTTGCATTTGCTTTAATCCTCTATGTATTTTGTTAGTAGATATCTGCATGAAGATTCTTAAAACTGCAAAAAGTTCTTAGTGGGGGATAAAAAAGCAACTTTGCACTAATGATGTCATTTACTTTGCTGAAATGCCAACACTTTGGAGGTGAAGTGGCTTATTGTCCAATTCTATGTACCTTAGGACAAAATCTGTCAACTTCGGCATACTTGTCTGTTGCTTTAATGCCCAAGTGAGAAAGAAGTGTTATTCAGTACAAATTGGGAAGTATTGCAAAAATAATTCTCAAACTTAATGCCAATACTATTATTTTTCATTTTTGTGATCTAAAAATTGTTAGTAAGACATTATTGGAACATGTAAAATCTTTAATTGTTTTTATTCGATTTCAGTGTGAAATAATTGTGAAAAGTTCTACACTATTTTAATATATACAAGAAATGAATTATGTTTGTAAAAATGGCAGAAAGTTTGTTGTGAATATGACTTGAAACTTGGGACCATATATTTGCTGGTCACTTTACTATCACAAAAGGTTTTCTACTGAAGAGTGTGGTAGACATTTCCTTTGAAAGTGCAAAAATATAAAGTACAAAAAATTTTTAAGTTTCTAGAATTATATATTTTGTTGAGACATTTGTTGCCTTTTTCTTCTCAGGTTAATTTTTGTTTTTATTATACTCATGTTTTGTCTGCAATGTGTTCTGTAGTTTTGCTAGATTTTGTACAATTGTTTTATTTATACTTTTTAACATGATTAGAAAATATTGATAATTTTTAGCTGAAAGATTTTGATATATTTTAGGGGAATTAGTTTTCACCTTGGGTTTTAGCAATAATAAAGATAATCACGAGCAATGAATTTTTATTGAAAATTATTTATAGATGAAATGTTTTTATGTGTTGCATTGTTTCATTGAATTGATTAATGTTTTTGTGTTTTTTTAATGACAATTCATATTATTAAAACAAAACAAGTGACTTTTAGTTTCAAATATGTATATATTTAAAATGCATATTTGTGTTGGTGAATCAAAATTGTTTTCATTTTTTTCTGTTATTCATCAGAATTGCAATAACCAAGTCTTATACTGATGTAGATACTTATTTATCATATTTATTTTAATGTTTAGAATACACTGGTGAAAAAGCCAATTAAATGGCTGAATTTTTGTTTCGTTTATAAATTTTATTTTGTATAGATAGGTATTTTTTCAAAATTTTGGAATACATCTATTTAGTTTTTGTTTGCCACACTCTTTCGTACTTCTTTCACTAATTACATGTAAGTGAAAATAAAAGACTGTCTAAAACTCTTGCCAAGCAAGAGTTTTTTTGTGAGTTAAAATTATGGCCTGGCCAGAAACTTAGTATTGTGTTGTAAGTGTTTGTCTGTGTAAGAAAAGCATTTAGATTTTGTCATTGTGATAGATCCTTAAGGTAGTCAATGTTTTATCGACTTTTTAGCCCCTTAAGATAACGTTCATCGAAGAATGCCGTGCATGAGTATAATTTGGAAGGGCAGTTTTGTAAATAAAAGGATTTTTAGAGGAGGAAATGTCTGAGGTCTTTGCAATAGTCGAATAGTAAATAAAATTCATTTATTTTGAACGGTCAGTAAGCTGTATCAAAATCATACTTTAATGATTATTTCGAAATGTTCTCCTGCATTTAGTATTGGCGATTAAGAATTTCAGAAATACGTCTTAATTTCTTTCTTATATTGTACCTGCATTGTCTGAGATAAATGTCACATACATTCTGAAAAGAAATTTCTTATTTGAAAAGGAGTTTAAATTGTAATTTTTAAAGGTTAAATGATATTTGACAGTATATTTTTCGTTATTTTATGATGAAAGGTACTAATTTAGTTTATTATTGATCTAACATTCACTTTAACTGTGAACCTTACTAAATTATAAGCTGTATTTTATATTTGCTGATTGTATTCTAACTTTCTTTCATTTAAAAGTACCGACAAATTTTATTAAAAATAAGTTTAGTTCTTCCCTAGCTGTTTATATCAAGTTTCAACTAATGTCTGGCAAATTATAAAAGAATCCAATTCTCAGTCTTTTTATTAATAAATAATAATAATATTAAGTAGTCATTAAGTAAGTATAACTTTTGGTTCAAAAGAAAAACTAATATTGCTCAAACATTTTTGTGTGACATTTAATTTAAAGTATAGGTAGGCATTAAAAAAAATATAACTATGATTTTTCACTCAATGAATTTTAAAAATAGGAGATTGATATATCAAGTACAGGATAAAAAAGAACAATTAAAAAAGAAAAATATACATTGCATGTATGCCGAGAGTGTACTGATTTTTTTGTTTGAAGTACATGAAAATTGATTACAAAAGAGCGGGAAGTTGTACCAGCAAGTACAATAAAATGCACAATTTTATCATTAACTGTAACTCAGGTTCAGTACAATGTCCTGTGTACATTTGTTCATGTACTTTTAGATTTGTTTAATATTAAAGACATAACATTTGTGTAATTTACCTCATAATCTTGCAGCAATTAAATGCAGTACCTGCATTATTGTATGTCTAGAATATATTTTATTACATTTAAAGTGTTATTTCCATTACTGTGCCCTTAGAAATGATCATATTTGCTATTATTTAAGTATACAAACAACTGATCAGTGATCACATATTTCTTTTAAGAATATGGTGTTTTAATAATAGTACAAAAAGTTTGTATACATAATAGGGATGCAACTACATTACTGTTTGATATTCGGCTAATTTTCTTGAAAATTTGATTCAGCTGTATAGTTAAGCAGAGTTCAATTTTCAATATCTTCAGAGAGTTAAAATTCAATTGAGCTATAATGTTCTTCTACAATATTTTGTCAAACCACAATTTTTGTGACACAAAAAGGCAGAAAGTTTGTTTTGATTTCAATACCTATTTATCATTTTGAAATTGAAAATAACAATAATAACACTATGCAGGTATATTTTGCAAGTTTAACACCAATGCTCACTAAGATTAAAGAGAATCAATAGAATAAAATATAAAGTACTTAAATTAGAGCTATTTTCTGAACTTAAAATATAATTTTTTAAGCACTGTTAAATCTTCTGGATATTGTTTAAATTTTTTACATGATTGGAACAATTAATAAATCTATTAGAAAGGCAAAACTACTTTTCAAAAATAAATGAGAAAATAAACTGCTTAAAATCAATTTAAAAAAAAAGTTGTAAATAGAAAAAAAAAAAAACATTATTAGATACTTTAAATTAAAATTTCTACAACAAAACTATTAAATCATGAATTCTTTTTGTGTAAATGTGTGATTGTTGGGAAATTTAGTGTCTAGGCAGGGAATTGGAGATTGTTTTTTTCTCCATTACATTGCTAAGTACAAAATAAAATTAGTTGAGCTACTTAATTTGTTCTTTATTATCGTTTTTGATCAACCTTTGTATATATTTATAGTACATAGTTTCTTAGTTTGGGAAAAAAAATTTAACTTTTTTTTTCATTGTTGGCAGCTAGTCTAAAAGGCTTCATTTGCAAATGTGTGCATTTTCTAAACAAATTCACACGTGAATGCTAATCTATTAAACTAATTCATATAGCTAAGTTATGATTAGGATTGCCAGATGGGCTTCTTGAAAAAATGGTAATCAAGTACAGAAAGACGGAGGGAGAGTTTATGCATACTTTTCAGGGTGGGGTCTAAACTTGAGGACAGATTTTCACAAGTTACTTTTTTTTTGTTTGCAAAATTGTTTCTTCTTTTGAAAAGGAAAAACATGTACGTGAAGGGGGCTAAATCTCAGTCTCGAACTTTAGCAATGTCCAAAATTGTTCTGTCATTTTTACCTCCTCCTTTTTTCTTTGGGATTGGCAAATTAAAAAATAGAAAAAAATTTCTGTTACTTTCCATGCTGGCTTCACTGCACTCTGCTGCTATTAATATGTAATCTTATCTAAGGGTTGGCATAGCTGTTTTGTAGTGTTATCACTTTCTTGGCAATGATTGCATGCCAAAAATTTAGTTAAGGGGAGGGGGGAGAATTGCACTGCTTTTTTAAAATGTGGGACTTTTCTTGTGCAATTCCCCCTCTTATTTCAAACCCCAATTTATGACTGCAAGTCTTTTTGAACTTCTTTCTAAGCCACTCAATATTAAATAGAACTATAGGCAAAATACTAAAAATCAACCGACAATGTTGCCAGACAAATTCTGATGTCATAACAATTGCAGTGAAACAAGCTTGAATAATTGGAAGAACTAAAAGTCTGCAGGTTTCTCTTTTGATCAACAATTTAGTGACCCCCCCCCCCCCCCCAAGTTTAATTCAGTACATTCAAGGTAAATTTATAGAAATATCTTACATTAAGGTTTAACCTTAAAATGTAATTGCTCTTATTGTAAAGAAAATACTACTAAGGCTATTTGCGAAATATAGTAGATGCTATTTTTATTGTTTAGTCATTTTTGTTTCGTAGTTGTCTCTTGTATATTTTGAATTCCTAAACATTGCATTTCGGTAAAAATGGTTATTTCTAATGGCTTGGAAGTGGAAAAATGTTTTTAGCATTTTTGTTTTTAATTTTATGTGTGTTTTGTCCTTTGTCATTGTTTTAGTTTTGTGCAATTATTTCTTTGATTAAAAAGTTATAAAGATTTTATCATTTATCCCCACAAAGATGGGATAAATGAAGATTATAGTTTTGTCCTGAAGAAAGAAAATTCTTATTGAAAAGCAACTTTTATTATAGATATTCAATCAATGCAATTCTTTTATGTTGCATATTGTACAAATATTTTTAAAAAATAATGTGTAGAACAACTACATTTTACTATTGACTAATGTGTGGGGTTATTTTATATAACTAGCTTGTTCTATGCCAACAATTGCAGGGTTTCATTCTACTATTATATTGTGCCATTCGTTAATTCATCTTGCATCTAGCAAGTCCAAGATGCAATATTATTTGTTCTTGGAAGTAGTGGACAATTTACTCAGGAACGTTTGATTACCTCATAAAAAGATATTATATAAATTATCAATATTTAAGTACCATTACCACAAAGGGGATAGTTCATGTATGTATAATAACCTCATATTTTAGTCATGTTAAATTTTATATTTTTATGTAACATTATTTATATATTTTTTCCTTTATTTTGCTATTATGCATTACAAGTTTTGTATTAATCCCTTGATTTTATTGTTAAGACATCTAGTGTATTTTGTGGAAATTTGCGTTTGCTTAATAGGATCAAGTTCCCTGTGCAGTCATTTTTCTTTCTTTTTTTAAATCACAATTATTGTAATAGGATAGGGAATATAAAAAGAATTTGTTCAAAGTATGAATTGACATTAGGAGAGCTTCTGTTTAATATCAATATTAATTACCTAACAGTACAAATATCTCACGAGATTCTTTTTGAAGAATTTCTTTCTGAATATATTCTTTATCCATATGCTTTACTTTATTCCATAAAATATATTTTATACTCCTAGCATTTTTTTTTACGAAAGCAATGCATTTACTATCGTTAACTAGTTTCATGAAAATCATCACAATCCTGTACAATGTTTATGGAAGAAAGTATTTACTTATTGTTGTTACCCATAAAATTTTTAATTAAAAGCAACTTTAGATGCAAGGTCCAAAAACATTGCTGCTTACATTCGTTCTTAATTTAAAATGTCACGGGGTCGCCACAGGCTACTAAACTTGGCTATAGGCGACTTTTTCAAACATTAAAAATAATCATACAGCAATTGATTTCAATGCCATTTTTATGGTGTGTTAAAAGATAAAATTCTATAGAATGTTAAAATCTTTACAATGTAGTTAAATCCTTTTAACATTGAATTAACAAAAACTAAACTAATTAGAAATTACAAAGGAAATTTGCTTGCCAAGTTTGGTGATGAACTATAACTGAAAAATAACTATTCTTTTTAAAATAAAACAAAATTGCAAAGTTATCATCTTCAAAATTATTTCTTTTTCTTCTTCTTTTAAAACAATAAAATTCACTTGTGTAAAAAAAAAAAACTTTTTTACGTATTTTTTCTTGTTCCGAAAGTAAGTTTTTCTGATCTATTCATGAATTCAAGTTCTAAAGCTATCAAAACAAACGAACTGAAATGTTGTTTCTGATGAATATAGGTTCCAGTGTCATCAGGCAGACACTGGAGTCTATTGTGGCCAATATGGACGACTTAGTATGTATTTTCCAAATTACATTTATTAACAAGGAAATTTCATAAATTGTCATGGCTTGTCTAAGCATTATCTAGTACGGCCATATGGTTCAGGTTATGATAAAAAGTAGTTTATTCACTCAAAAAGAAATAAATTACTTCAATTTATTCATTATGTCATTTATCTAATCATATGAGTGCAACTTTTTAAGTTTCTCGGGTTACTATTTTAAAGTTTTAAGCTCCTTTTTTTATTGCATTTTTCTGTGGCAACCCGGAATCAACGCATATAATGTTTTTATTTTTAAAACTGAAGTTTCTGTTTGCAAGAAATACAACAGGTTATTTATTTTCAACTGTGGTTGGCGAAAACATTTACCTTTTTTCTTCAAACATATCTCAGTGCAAATAAATGAGCTACTAGCAGTTAACTTTTAAATAAGGATAAAAAGTACGTTTCTTTTCATTGATTTCAACTATATGCTGTGGCCAAATAAATGGTTACTTATTTTATTTATGTTATATATATTTCAAATATTATTATACAAATTAATAGCCAGATTTCAAACTTAACACATCTTTTATTCAAAACATTAAAAGTTTGAACCTTGCTTCAAAGTTTGTTTTTAAGAAACATGCTTTTTGAGATATTAAATATTTTCTTTGAACTTCATAATTAAGATCTATATATATATATACATATACATTACATCAATTGCCAAAATAATGCATTTAGTATATAAATACATGTCTATTTTGTAAGGGGTTTTCAATGTAGGATAATAAGTACTGTGCTTTTTTATCATAAAAGCACAGTAATAGATTTTTTCATCCATTATGACCTCAAGTTCAAACCTTCGACAATCGGATAACAATCCGATCTTTAATATCAAGTTAAGCAATCAATCATACAATTTTACCTGACATTCAGTATGCAAACATCAGTACCTGGTTTTTCTATTCAATAAATAGCCTTATCTATGTTTATGGGAGTACAGTACATTTCCTATCGCTATTTCTTTTCTAATACCAACCCTCATGATACTGTGTATAATAGCTCTTCTAATCGCTGTCTTCAAATGTAGTTCTTCTCAGCTGTATAATTTTAAGAGAATGCCTTTCGAAATGCTAATTTCCCTAAAGAACTATTTATTTCTCTCTTCTACTGTCATTATCACAAGTCATGTCAACTTTGCGCCGAGCTATAGTACCTATATTTTGGCGATACTCTCTGTATCTATTGTCATTTTACCATTTGCATGATGCATTTTTATAAGGCAAAGCTGTGCATGTATAAGCACTTGAAATTTTCAAAAAAACAAAAAACAGTTCACTTACATTATTAATTTTAAACATTTAAAAATCACCAGAGCCACACTCGTAATTCTAAATTTCACCTTTTGTAATCAAAATATTAGCTTGCATGAGTTTTCTTATTTATTATAATGTTACTTTCGATGGTCTATAACTGCCGTGGACAGGTAAATGGCAGTATCTGCAGAAATGAGTTTGAGATATTTGAAGAAACTCGTTACGGATCCAACACTAACAATAGGGAAGTATTGGAGATTTTTTTTTTTTGCGCTTTTATTTAAGCAAGAACCAAATTTAAGCAAGCTTGTACAATCAAGTTAACTTACAATAGGAGATAAAACTGTAAAAAGATGAAAAATTTACTGTTACTGCCCACGGCAGTAAAATTATACACAAAGCATAATGTTTTAACTTTGTTTCTGCAGTCAAAATTCAACAGAAATGATATTGTGTCGTTATGTGAAGTTTTTTTAGCAGTGAAATATGAACAAACCAAAAAAGTGCTGATAAATGATTTGTATATGAAATTTCATGCACAACTTTGTCTTCCCTGTGAATAATAAACAAATGGTATTATACTTGCAGTTAGTCAAATTGCTGCAAGTTGTCATTTTTCATATTGACGTGACTCATGGTGCCCTTTAGTGTGATTTGCTAATCTTGTGGAGGTATAGTACAAAACATAGATGTGTAGGTTATAAAAATAATCCAGAGTGTATTTGTATTACTATACCTATATATTATGTCCGTAGTATCGCTTTGTGAAATGTTTTGTGGCTTAATGTTGTGATTAAATAACATATATAAATATATATATAAATGTGACCTTAATTGCCATCTGATGGTGGATGGCATGTGAAATTCATGACCAATTTCATTGATGAAAATTTCCCACCTTTATCAATAGAAATAATTGCTTAGGTTACATTTCCTTGCTTTTTCAAATTTGCATTATTTCACTTCTCTGTCATGTTAAAAGAAACTCTAGATGCAAATTGTTTTAACGTTTTTTTTTCATACACAAATCGAAAAGTTGCATAAAATGTCACCGTCTGTTTTTGAATTTTAGATTTAAAATTCAAGGCCTCATTTTCTCTTTTTGCTACTTATATTGTCATTGTTTTAGTATTTCATTAAATTAAAAAATAAATAAATAAAATCCTCAGCATTTAGTAAATATAAAGATTAATTTCTCAATGATTGGTATACTGGAAAGTAATATAATTTTTTAAATAATTTGTTAGTTACTAAAAATTTACTAGGTAAAACAATTTCATTGCAAAATTATTTTTTGCTATTATAATATTGCATATTAATTGATACATAAATGGCCGAGCAAACAGTTTATGAACAAAAACAAATGCTTTAAAATTTGTTTATATATGGAATGTGACATTTGCATCTAGCATTTAATTTGTACCTATTCATATATAATGTGATTTAAGCAATTAACCACAGTTTTGTAAATAGAAATTTCTTCTGTGACTTATAAAAGTGATCAGTTGTAGCATGATGTAGTCTCTAGCAGGTTTTAGAGTGCTAATATTTAAAAAAAGCAACCAGTTCGTCCAAAATTCTGTGATCTGTCTATCCGTATTCTTAATTTATTTCCTTACACTTAGTACAAAGCAAGCGAATTCTATCTTCTCTATTTTCGCTAATCATCATTGTTGACTATTTTTGTGAAGACAAAACCATTTGTAATGGAGAATATGACCTTAAATGTATATGAAGCAAAAGAGCGGAGATACTTCCATAGCTAGATTGTAGTATCAAGTTCCTAATAGATTTGTAATGTTTTAACTTTTTTTATATATCTCATCTGTCACTAACAGTTTGAATAGTTTTTCATTTCATTTCTTAACTGGTTGATTTCTTGATGCACTAGTTTCCTATGTTCATGCATTTCTGAAATTGATAAAGGAACCCTTTGCAGAGAACAATGCTTAAAATGTTTATATGATATAAATATATTTGTGATAGTTTTCTTCATATGTACATGTATATAACATTTTACCTATTGGTTGCCGCAGCTCAATTTTATAATCAGCAGACTAAGGCATACCAAATACTTTGCACATTATTATACAATTTTTGTGTATCATTCTCATAATACTCAAATTGCTTTGATTTGTGCTACAAGTTAAAATCCTTTCTTGGATGAATAAGTATTTATAATTATTGATTCGTGCATGCCTAGCAACTATATGACATGGACTAAAACTGGTGCTATGCTATTAGAACATACATGTAACAAAATATAAATTAGTTTTTAATCTTGAAAACAACCATCCCATAGTTTAAAGAAACTCCCTACAGCTCTGGGTTGCTGGGCATGAATGGATCATAATTTTAAAAACTCCTATCAATACATATTGTATTAAAGCATTATATTTACTTGAAGGTGAGAAATTTATGTCCTACAATTTTCCGGTGGTAAAAATGCTTTCAACTCTAGACTTTGTGAAACAAATAGTCAAATGAAGACGGCGACTCTCATTTTAAGGTATTGAAAGTACCTAGGATAAAATTCTTGAAATAGGCACTAATTGTTACATACTATTTGTTTAGAAGTTTTTTCTTGCTTTCAAGTAAATGTGTGCACATTAATAGTTGCAATGGGTTCCTTATAAATTTTCACTTTAAATATCTCGTGAAAAATGCTTGCTATATATTTTGAATTCTCCCCTAAGCACTCTCCCATGCCAGTATCTGATCCTTGTAGCCAGAAGAAGTAAAAATTCAACTCACCAAATGGCATGCAGGTCAGGCAACATCTTAAAAAAGTTTCTTTGCAGGTTACAGCTATCAATAAAGGTAAAAACCCTCGTAATAAGTTTAGCCGAATTATACCGATTATTTGTTCCTGTTTTGTTTTGTAAATACTCCTCAAGTAGAAATGTTTGCAAATGAAATGTTTCACTGAAAATATGTACCTGAATTTTTATTTTGTAGTTGTAATATTCATCTTATTTACATTATACATTTAGCAATCCAATTAGCCTACAGGTTTACCTTTATTGATAATTTAGCTGTTTACCTGCATTTAACAATATTTGTGGAAAAGCACAAAAAAATATAAAGTTCCTGTAGCCAGACACTATACCTCCGTATATGGCCATATTGTACAACCATTGTTCATGAATAATGAATGAATGATTTTGTTTGAATGGGTTGAATGACTGAAAAAAAATGCATGTGTTGGATTTGTACATCAATCGGCCTTCTTGTACAAGCTCTTGCAATAAAAGTGTTTGTACGAAATGCATTTTATTGTAGCTGATTTTAATTAAATCACAATAAAGTACACAACTTGTATATTTGAAAAATAGATTTTATCTTCTATTCTTTCATTAAGTCAGAGTAAATTTTTCACACATTTACAGGAAACAGCTGCAAACGCCTAACAACAGTTGAACCGCAAACAAATTGGTCAACTCAAAAGTTATTACATATGCTTTTTTGAATGCATTTTAAGGCTGTGCTAGGTTTCCAATATTTTAATTATTTATTAACATGTACGTTTTTAATGGTACAGCTGTTAGCAAAAGTTGATCAGATGTTTGTGTACATACAGTGCTGTTCTGTAATCATTATAATGGGTTAAAAACTTTCTCTTACTTCTGCGAAAAGGGCGAAAAACCATTGCCTTTTCTGAAGTTAAGTTGAATGTAAATAAATGTGAGTGCTCATTAAGCTATTAGTAAGTATAAAATTTCTACAAACTTCTAACTCTCCCCAGTTCAAACTTATTGATTGTGGATTTATACCTCACAATTATTGTGTAGACTATTTTCTCGGATAACGCTTTTGTTCAAAGTCCATATATATTCCAGATATCTGGAATTTACCAATAGCTTCATGTCTTATACACCTTTATCTCCCTACTTTTTCATGTTCAGAAAAGCAAACTTTAGGCATTTTCAAACATTTTGCAAACAAAGCATTCTTAACCCATAACAATTATTGCAAACAGCAGTCAATGCCAAATTCTATTAAAAATGATGGTTGCGTCTATTGATAATTAGAGGAAATGTCTGAAGCAACAACATGTGCGGTGACGAAAAAAATGACAAAAATACACCAGTAAAAGTTTTTAAATAAAATTTATATAGATATATTATACATTTAATTCACTTCACCACAATTAAAAATTACAACTTTTTGTGTAGGCTTTCCACTCTTTGTACCACATTTCTGAAAAAAAGAGAATTTATTCAATCATTATTGGAGATGACGCACATTCACAGCTTTTAAAACCCTCTGAGGACCATAGGCTCTAAAGTAAGAACATTGAAGTTTGTGGTGATTTTTCTTTTTTTGAGGATACTAATATTCTGATGTCACACGCATGAAAAATAAAAATTATTTGTATTCATTAGTTTTTTAAATAAATTTCACCTTGGGGCATGGGAATTTCTTATTCACGACATAATTGAAAAATTAGAATTTTCTCAGGGCACCAATAGTGCATCTTTGTCCTCATATATATAATAGCTAATTCACTAATCAGGTACTGCTGATGTCATCAACAATGAAAACTCAATTTAGGAGAATGAGCAAGGAGAAAACAAAAAAAGTGGTCAATAATGAACGCTATCAACTGGCGTTCAGGGTAAATCCACCGGAGTTAGGGTTAAAATGTCAACTATCAAAATACAGTCTGAGTAAAAACTTTAAGTCCGGTGCACTTTTTTGAGAAATTGGACACACCTTAATCTTAGGATAAAAAATTCATATGAGTGATAATTATTAACCTTAAATACAAGTAAAAAAGACAAAAAAAATTAATTGTAAGTGTTTCATTATCAGAAAATATTACAGATCAATATTTGAACCTGAGTAAAATCTTTAAGGCCAAAATATAAAAAAGCATATGAGGACAAATATTCAAATATTTATAAGCTTGTGTGGGATTCCTTCAAATATTCTTGTTTTCATGAATGAAACTAGTTTTTGACAAGGTTCAGGATGTATTTTTTATCATTCAACTTCGATTTTAGCTCTATTGATGAAGTAAAATGTCTCTCCTTTGCATGAACTCTTCTTGCTGAGTCATCAGATAAGTTCTCTATTGGGTTAAGATCTGGAGACTTAGTTGGTCATTTCAAAGTTTCAACATTGTTTACTTGGAGTCTATATTTTGCACTGTTACTCGGATGGATAGATGCATTGTTTTGCTGATATTTTCAATTTTCGCCAGCAATAAATTCAGCATTTGGTAAAAGATGACTTGGGAGGACATTTTGATATGTTTGTGAGTTCATTTAACCTGAAACAAACGCAACTGAGCACACACCATTGTAAGCAAAGCACTCTCAAGTTCTGACTGAGCCTTCATCTCATTAGCGCTTGTAGAATATTTCTTTTTCTTTGCGTAAATCATGTCAAAAGTACTTCTGTCCGTTTGGTCCATCCAAACTCCACTTCTTTTCATTAGAAAAAATTATTTGTATTCATTGGTTATCCCAGGTCATGATTTCCTAGCTAAAGTTGAAGCGCTCTATATTGTGCATTTTCAATAAATGAGGTTTAAGCTATTTTGCAGCATTAGTAAAATTTCCACACTTTTTAATTGTGTTGTATATCGTTTTTGACAAACACTTAAACCTATCGTCTGAAAAGTTTCCTGGTTAAGTACTTTTCAGGTAAAATAATAATTTCCAAACTCTTCTTCCATGACGCGAGGACAAAGCTCTAAGTTTTCCCGCGTTTTCATTTTACCCTAATGTATTTAAATCAAACAAAAATGTTGACTTCAGTCTTCGATCTTCCTATTTTTTCGCAATAGCACGCCTACTTATCCTTGTTGAAGAAAAAGCTTCAATCTGCCCTCTTTCTTGAACAGTTAACTTTTTACCTTACGATATCGTTACAAGTAGGACAAAAACTTTGATAAAATTAATCACAAAACTGCAAGTTGAAGGGTTTCCACAATCTTGTTATCTGAGGTGACATTTATTACAGTACAAGTACTTGCAGTTTTTTAAAAACACTAGTGACCTTAAAGTTTTTACTCAAGCTGAAATGCTAACTTCGAATAAACCACTGCTTTTCTGGTTATTGCATGCTTTACAAATCCTGTCTGTTGCGTTATTTCTTACTAATGAACATTAATAATTAATAATACAATAATATTAAAATCCCTTTAATTTCATTTTCCTTTTTTCAAAGAAAATTATACTGTCCTTAAAGTTTTTACTCAGACTGTATCACCAAACAAGCAATTGTTTCATTCAAATGTAGAAGCTATTTTCCCCTCTCATACCTTGAACAAATTGAAACCATGGACACCTTCCTGGCACCTCATTCTCTTTGCCCTGGGGGCCATGGTACACTTTGGGAACCCCTTCCTTTCGAGACATATGCCTCATTATGGTCCTTAAAGGGTCAAATGCAACATACTGATTTAAAGATTGGAACACATGACATAGAAAAAAACATAAACAAGATTTTTTTTTATGAAACTTTTCCCTCAATAAAATATAAAAGCAGTTTCAAAATTCTCCCCACGGTCAGTTTTACTTTTCCATCATATATTCGCTATATTTTCTGGGGAAAAAAATATAGGAATGAAAATAAAGAAGGACCAATTGGCTTTCTATCGACTTTTTAGGACTAATTTGCAACTGCTTATGAAAAGGGAAAAAAAAAAAAGATTTACAGCTGCAATCGTTTAGAGCAAAGTCAATGGGACCAAATACAAATCTTGTAATAGCCATAATTTTGTGATAAAAAGTTAAATAATACACACTAAAACGCAGAGGGTAATTGAAGCTATTGCATAAAAGCAATAAATCTACTCTGCTTTACACGGCTTTGTTATAAGCTCCCAACCACAACTACTTTTGTGTAACCTATGTAGAAACCAGCCAATGAAGGTAAGTGTTGTTTTTGTTAGCCATTGTAATCAGCACACAACTGACAACGCGGACCATTAGAACCCAAAATGTTTCTAATCACTTCAATTGGTATTTGAGAGCAATGACTTTTTTTAAAGTTCATGAAAATTATCCGTATATCTGATTGGCAAAAACTGATCAACTAATAAATTACTGATCGGAAAAAACAGCTGAAAGTTTTTTGCAGAATTGGTGAAAAATGCTTTTTTTTAAATTTACTCTAGAGAAACAAACATGTTTAAAAGGATGTCAGTTTTTTTTTTTTAAATCACAAGATTACTAACTAGGAACTGGTTCTTCTTGGTTGATTTTTATTACTAATTGTTTATATTCCACAAAAAGCTAGTAATAATTTACGTGTATCTATTATTTTCTAACTGATAGTTAAAGGAAAATACATTGAAATTTTATTTAGTATTAAACTTAAAAAATTGTTGAAGCAACAGACATCCAATTTTTATGCAGGATGCAGAAAGATTGTGCACTGAAATCAATACACACGTTCTTTCCCTAGCAGATGGAAAAGTAAGTTGACATGATATCTGTAACTGGGTAGCAATGTCTAAATATCTATTGTTTTTTTATGCTATTATTTCAACAAGCATGGTTGTTTTTCCTCTTTTAGTTAAAATTTAATAGTTTTCAGCTCATAACTTCAAAAATAAATAAATAAAAACAGAATAACCACAAAAGTGGAATTTAGCAAAATATGAAAACTGAAATTTGGTTGCGGACTCTGCCAATTAGCAGAAAAATCACATGAAGATTATACCAATCTTTAATATACACTGCTTGACAATTGCTAAGGAACAAGTGATTTATGCAAATTTGTACCTCAACCAGCTGGTCAATGGAAACAAATTCAAGTTCAGATGGCGTGGTAGATCAAGACTCGTTATCTGTATAAAAGACAGTGCATACACGCTCAAGATTCGTACGAAAATTCACGCTGTTTAGTTTTTAAGAAAAATAGTGCTGGATGTTAAAAAAGGTTTTTCTCTGAAATTCTGTTTGGTTCTTGAAATATTTAAGAGTAAAATGTCAGCAAGACATCATTTGAGTACCTATGATCGTGGACGAGCGGTTGGATGACTGGAAGTAGGTCAAAGTGTCACCACTGTGGCTGCTACAATGGGTGTATAAAAAAGTGCCATCTCCAGATTAAAGAAGGCCGCTGAAGGTGGAAATGTTTTGCAAAAGCATGCCAGGGGTCGTGGTAGGAACACCACACATTCAGAGGATCGCTATGTAGCCCTTGTGGTAAAAAGGAACAGAAATTGCACTCCTGGACAGATAGCTGCAAATCGTACAACCACTCCCAGTACGCATGTTTCTGCAAGAACCATCTCACGGCGAGTAAATAATGTTGGTTTGTATGCACGGAAGCCGGTATGTTGCATCCAAGTTCAACCACGCCACCATCGAGAAAGATTACGCTGGTGTAAGGGACATGTTGGTTGGGATCGTCAAAATTGGTCTAGAGTGATGTTCTCTGATGAATCTCGTATCAGTGTGGCAAGTGATTCTGGTCACCAACTACTCTGGAGAGAACGTGGAACACGTTGTGCACAAAAATTTGTTTGCGAACGTGATCGGTACGACCCAGGCGTGATGGTGTAGGCAGGCATCATGCACAATGGCAGAGCACCGCTTCACATTTTTAAACAAAAAAGCGTTACGTCGTAAATATATTGCAGGGAAGTTATGCTGAACCATGATCATCTTTTTAGGGGGGCTGTAGGTCCAGGCTTTCTCTTTACGGACGATGATACACGGCTGCACAGGAGTATTGAACCGTCAGACACACTGCAAAGTGAAAGCATTCTTTGTATGCAATGGCCTGCTTACTTTCCCGACTTAAATCTAATTGAATGTGCCTGGGAGGACCTTGGTAGACGTGTTGTGCGAAGAACCGTCTCTCCAAGAACAGTACAAGAACTCAAATCCCCCTTGTGAGAGGAGTGGGAAAACATCCCCCAAGAATGCCTCAATAATTAATGGGGAGTATGGAAAAACAGATGTAAAATGTGCATTAGTGTAACTGGTAATCATACATCATATTAAGGTACTCATGTCTCCATCATTCTGACCTAGATCATTTTTTTATGGTTGTTTGAAAATCATCTAAGTAGGATTATTTTTTTTATTTTTAAGTTTTTACTTCATTGATGCAGTAAAATCTGTATTCTGTACTTATAATAAAGGCACATCATCCCTTCTAACTATATACTTCGTTCTGTTTCTTTAATCATTATCTATTCTTAATTATTCCAAAAAACGTAATTGTTCCTTAGCAATTGTCAAGCAGTGTAGATCAACATTTTACAGAATAAAAAGATTTATGAGAAAAGAGGAATTACCCGACAAGCATTAATAATTGCTTATCAATACATAATCCATTTCTGCATACATTCTATCAGTATGTAACAGGGAAAACAAAATCAACAATAGCAATGGTGTCAAAATTTTCCAATAAAAGAGTCGGTTCCTCTAATCTACCAATTTTAAAGTACACTCAGGAACATTGAAAATAGCGCCCCAAGAAAAAAGAAAGGTACAATCGTGAAATTTTGCATATAAGAAAAGTGACATCTGATATGCAAATGATTCAAGTTTGGTGTCAATGCGCATGATTGTTTACCCTACAGTATCGGTAAAATTCGGAAAAAACTGCTATAAAAACCAGTGCATAATTTAAGATTCATAAATGTTGTGATTACATCCGGATTGTCAGAGAACCTTAATGAGTGAAGGATGCCAGGTAGACGAGTTAGAAATCGTTTTCACACTTAAATGAGTTTGAGGGAGGTTTGATAATCGGCATGAAAATTGCAAGCAGGTCGACGAGCCGTGATACTGCCTAGGTTCAGAGTGTTCCGTTAGAAACTGTTTGAGGCGGTAGACACGAGATTGTACCCACGTGCAAAAAACTGGATCTGGAGTGACCGGGAAGACCACGCGGAGAGAGGATGGAAGGAGCATCCAGCAAGTGCTCGTTTCACCATACCAGCAGACATAGGGGTAGCAGTTGTTTCCCAAAGCATTTCTTAACGTCTTGCGGAAGTAAATCTGCCGCCCAAGCAGTTTTTTTGTACAAAACTCTCTTTAACACCAAAATATGGAAACTCTATCTGCAATGGTGTGATTCCAGTGCGATGTGGGATATCACTGATTGGCAAAAGGTGATACTCAGTGATGAATCCTGATTTGTTTTGGGGTCAGATGGTATCTGCGCACGGACGTGGAGACGCCCTGGAAAAAGATACCACACCAATAATTCTGTCGTACGACACACTGCCCGAACAGCGGGCATAGTGGTCTGGGAGGGTATAGCGTATGACAACCGGTCCACTCTTGTTGTGGTACGCGGAGCCTTAATGGGCCAGCATTATGTATGTAAATGACATTCTACAACCACATCTAGGACCATTCCTAAATGGCTTCACAGGAGCAAATTTTCAGCAAGATAATGCTCGCCCACATACAGCTAGAGTTGCTCAAGACTTCTTACGTCCTTTTGACTCTTCCATGGCCAGCCCACTCCCCCAACTTGACCTCAAAAGAGCATGTATGGAATCAACTGAAATGCCAGTTGTCTCTGTGCAAGATTTAGAAGTGGCTGTACAAAATTTGGGGGTTCATCTGCTTCAGGATAACATCAGAAGTTTAATTAGCTCAATGTCGGACCGTGATGCTGCATGTATTGCAGCAAAAAGTGGTCCAAAGTGGTCGTTATTGAAATAGCACTGTATTTATCTCATTTCTTAGCCTGTAATTGTTTAATTGTCTAGATTTTGGGATCAAGTGTACCTTTCATCTGTATTACTCTGTGCATTAAATTTCACTTCAATCCAATGCTTCCTTCTTGGTGGTTCAATGTTCCTGAGTGTATAAACAGAAATTTAGAGGGATATGAATCTTGATTAATGCAGATAAAGGTACGGAGAAGGAGACGTAAGACTACTCAAATGATAAATGTTTCGCCAAAGAAAATGCAATTCTATAGTGAAATATTAAAATCCATGTAAACCACATCGACAGATTGGCAAAATCTAAAATTAATATGGCAACCTCCTTTATCCTTGATTTTTAATCATGATTTTTTAACATATTTAGACGAATGAGAATGCTTTACAAAAAACCATATATCTCAAAAACACAAAAAACTTTCATTTCTGGACAAACACTGGTTAGCAAAATGTAAAAATCAGATAGCTTTTTAAACCATGTAATGCAGAAGTTTTCCACTTCAAACCGAAATTGTAACATAAGATATGCAAGATTTCAAATTTTAAGACAAGTGACTAAAATCAATACTTATTTAAAAAATCAAAAGTATACAAAGGGAGTTTGTTAAAAAGATAACTTCAAAGACAGTTATAGAAAGCAAAGAATGGTCTTTGTTGTGTTTGCCATGTTTTTCAAATTGCATGTTATCATGAATTAAGTTAGGCCTTTCAATGTGTTTTGCAGCAGCTGGTAACTTTAAAGTGTATTGAACTCTTCTGTAAACAGGAACTTGATTGTTTTAGGGAAAAAAAGAAAAGATTAAATGATTTGCACAAAAATGGTGATTTTGTATTAAGTGTGTAACTTCCTTAAAAATAAATAAATTAAAAAAAATATGTATATTTGTGTTACACTTAGCTAACACTTGTACTGACAGGCATTTGGCAAAAAAAAAAATCACTTATCTAATATTATCATCCACATGTTCTAGCGTGAACAGTCTACGGTCTTACCATACACAATGTTCACATAGCTGGGATTGGAGACCAGAAATGATGATAGAAACTTTGGGATTACTTGAAAGTAATGGAATCGGGTGGGAAACCTGATTGAGTAACTTTTAACTTTTGTTTTTCCAGAAGTTCAGTATATTCGTAAAATTCTGCCAAGAAGTGTACACCTTTTTTTTTCTTTTCTTCTATAATTGAATGTTAATATGAAGAACTTACTTCTATCCTTTTGACAATTTCCATACCGCTTATCACTTGACCAAAAACAACATGAAAGCCATCTAACCTAAAGCAGAAACAACGAAAAACATTTTTATTTTAGGTATATATTTTGATAACATATTTTAACATCAATGATAAATTGACAAACATCTGTATCTTATCAATGAAGTTGCACATAAGAAAGACAATAAGTAAATGAAAATCAAAGTACTCCCCTGGTGATTTTCTCCCCTACCACCAATTTTCAAAAGCTTTAACTTTTTTACATGCTGGAATAAGTGCATTATATTTTAAGATTAAATATACATACACTCGGCTCTCTGTTTAACGACGGCTTTTCAGGGTCCCAGATGGTCTACTATAGTGTTAAAAGCATTCTATTTAAGGACGATTTTTTTTTTGTGGTCCCTTGAAAGTCGTTAAACAGAGAGCCAACTGTATTTTAAAAAGGCATTACACTTAACCTAGCTTTGATTATTTTTTTCATACAGTCGACCCTTATTTTACGCACATTTGCTTACATTCGGTTTAAGATTTGAAACCTTTATTTAAGTTAAATCCAGAAATTTAATAGTTCAGATGAATAGGAAAGCATTTGAAACTGTAGATGACATTTGACACACTTAGTGGAGCAATACTGCACTACGAGATTAATTACTGAATAAAATACTATCCCGAAATCTGTGATTCAAACGAAGACAGTTCTACAAAATACTTAACTGTCACTTCAGTAGCTTTGAACATTAAAAATTTATGATCCTGGTTTTAAAAAAAAACCTAAGAAATTTAGTAAAACAACTAGTAAAAAATAATGGTGATGGAAAAAATTTGTTAAAAACACATTGGCACCACTACAAACAAACTAGAAACCAGAAAAACTTTTTAAAACAAATCATAAAGCATGTTTCATAAAAATTATGGGAATTTATTTGTGAAAAAGTTCTTATCTCACAGAAATCACAGGCAAGGTATTTTTTATTGTTCTAAAGTATGTAATTTGAATGTTTATCTTCTTAACACCAATTCCTCTTATCTCAGTTTTGACATCATAAAAAAAATCTTATACAACGAAATGACTTCGAAGACTGATATATTTAGAAAATATCTAATGATTCAGTAGCACAAAAAATTTATTAACTCAAGGATAAAAAAAGGGTAAAAGTTAACATTTCATTAAAAATAAATAATATTTTTCTTTCAATGCTTATTCCTTTTTATTTTTCTAAAAACATTACTATGACACTTAAAAATGAATAAAACTTAACCTTACCATTCAGTCTTTGCAGTAGTTAAAAAAAATTGAGATCCATTGGTATTTGGTCCAGAATTTGCCATTGATAATATACCTATAATTAAAGATGATTCAAAAACTAATAAATCTGATAAAAGGATTTTGTCATATGTCTTTTCATCCATAAGCTCGCTACATTTTGCATTGAAAAAGGCGTTCCTTGAAATGACAAAACATAATTTCTGCTGTAATCTGCGAATTTGGGCTTAGACGTTGTTACTTTTCGTTACTTTACTGTTCAGCACAAAGGTATTTATTTTTCTTACTTTAGCAATGTTTTATATTCAGGGGCTATTCCACTTAGGTTCTTTGTAAGTGTCGTATAAAAAACCCATTGCTTGACGTACTAAAGAAATGCGATATGGGAATAATTGCCCGAATATTTTCTAAAACTCAAGTCTTAAAAAATGCGATTATACGGCCATATTTTGTAATATTAAGGCCAGTAATTTTTCGAAATTAAAGCTTCAGAAATGCATATCTGAGCAATTTTCAATGTTGTTAAGGATTTGAGGGCTTTTTCCTGAAATTTCGCAAAGTAAAATTGAGATCTGGTAGCAAAATTTCAAATGCTTCATAATTATTTCGGTGTGTGTGTGTGGGGGGGGGGGGGTATAGGTATAGTTATTATGTATAACAAATACTAGAAACAGATTCATTGCTAACGTGTTAATTTGTATTATCTGAGCCTTCTGATTATTTTGTTCATTAATATTTAAAAAACGCAAGTATGACACGTTCACCGCGTATGATGCACTGGTGATATAACTAACTTGATTTTTCTGTGTGTATAGTAGGGGGGGGGGGGGGTGGGGGCAGGAAACTTTCGTCCCGGGCGCCATTAGCTCTTCGGATTGCCCTGCCAACCACTCAACATTCATTACGGGGTAAGTAAAATGGAAGTTTAGGCCGATATTTTACTGAATTTTTTTTGTGATAACAATACTTAGTAAAAAGGCAGTAAAAAGAACTGCTATTATGAAAATACATTCAAAAACATTTTTTTCAAAGACTTATTTCATGGTGTTAATGAAGGGGAATAAAAACAAAAAAAACATCAAATCATGAACAATCATACCTGGGCCTGTATGCTTCAAAGTGAAATTTTCATCCTCAAACTTTTTCCCATAAATTGATCGTCCACCTGTCCCATTGTGGTTTGTAAAATCACCTCCTTGGCACATCTTTAAGAATTGAGGAAACATAAACACAAAAGCTTTGAAATAGAGATGCGCCAATACCATACTTTGTCGAACACCATACTTTCGGTTAAAATTTTAACCGAATATATGGTTAAACCTTTTAGGCTGAATTATTTGCATTTTTTAGCCAAGTTGAAATAGAAATTATTTGTCTATTTTTTGTCTTTTGTGAAATGCAAATGCATTTCCTTTAAACATCCCAAACTTATTTACATTAAGTGCGATTATTGATTGCACACTAAAATAAACTAAGTTATTCCTAAAGCAAATGTAATTTTGTCAATATTTATCTGCAACTCTGCACAAGTAGATAATTTCCTGATTTATGATTTGATAACTGATTATCATGGTAATATGTTATTTCTATTTATTAAAAAAAACGAATGTCAAAGAAAATGAAATTGCATCTGTGGCTGTCAAAACAACAAGGAGTAACATCTATAGCCTTGAAATTTGGTACAAAATTGCTTCAGACCCTCAAAATTTGCATTTTAGAGGTTTTTTTTTTTTTTTTTGTTATTTTTAATTTTGAAATAGTTTTTTGTAATTGATTATTTAAGCTAGAGTTTCAAATAAATTGCCTATGAAGGGAATGAAAGATTTCCCACCCGGTAACATTTTATGCCATTTGAACAATCTTTTTTTTCTGCACACGATATTGTTTGCTCAATTTTCTGAATTCATTAGAACAGGAAATACAAGGGTTTCAATTTCAGTGAAAGTTATAATCCAGGAAATTGTTCTAATTATAATGAGTTCTTTACTTAAGGTCTATTTTATACAGGAGGAGGAAAGGATCTGAAATCTTCCTAACAGGCGATTTACATCTTAGAGAACCAAATCAGGTTGCAAAGCGATGTTCGGGGGGTTGGTGAGCATCTGCGATCAGGAAATGGAGCACCCTTGAGTTATAAAGAATATTACATTCATGTCAACGTAAGTTGCTTAAAATGTGAAAAACGAATTACAGTTTCTTCAAGCGATTTTCTTTTATCTTGATTTTAGTCTATTCAGTAATTGATCAACTGACAATACTAGTAATTTATAATTAAACATCTGAGTTTTTTCTCTTATATTATACTTTGAATGTGATATTATAAGTAAGTAACAATTTTAATTCATTTTGAACTACGGTAACTTTCATTGTATTCATTGTGTAAAAAAACTTACTATTCGGCCGAATGTGCAGTGTACCGAATACCTACTTTGCATCTCTACTTAGAAATTTTGAAAAGGATCATGTACATTTACATTAAAAATCAAAGGATACAAATTGAGGAATAATACGATGAAATGAGCTTCCTTTATATCCAAATCCTTTTTCATGAGTACACAAACATCGAAAATTTTCTGAAAATTGAAAATAATTTATTCAAATATCAGTTGATTAAGATTAAGTTTGCAATACGGGACCAAAAATTCAATACCGGTATTCAGTATTTTTAAAACGTGACACCGGAATACCGGTATTAGAAATTTCCCAAACAATTCTTGAAAGCATATCGTTTTGTTGCCACATTTCATAATTTTGTACAAAAATTGTATTATTTATGAAAACCTATCGGGAACAAATATAAAATGAAGAAACAAATGTCATAATAAAAAATCAATAATAGTAAAAGATTAATGCTCCTATTGAACTGTCTCTAAGCCTGGAACTCAAATTTAAAAATAATATGTGCAAGAAACAATACTCAAACCATGCACAAGATAAGCACTGTACAAATAAATGTTACTTCCTACCTAGCGACAAATCATTTAACCTTTAGCCAACGGCGGTACATATGCTGTACCGACAAAAAGTGCTCTCTTCCTACGGCTGTGGTACAACGTCTGTACCAGTCCTTCCCTTCCCCCTCCAGTTACTTCCCGCAGTTGATAATCCTTTCACACACGCCTACGCAGGGAGAAAATGAATGAAACGCACTACACTCCTTTTGGGGGTCTGTCAATCAGAGGCGTTTGGCATAGTTTTGTTCCCAGTGAAGGAATGTGTGGCGAAGTTTCGAAAAAGAGGGGAGAAAGTTACGCAGAAGTAAAATACTTGAAGGAAAGAAAAATTTTTGATAGCCTCTTTCTGTTTAATAACCCAATAGTAAGGCTTCCTATAATTAATAACAGCCTATTTTACTGAGTACAAAACACCTATTTAGTTTAAGCAGTGTAGATATTTAGGGAGCAGAGCGCAAGAAACATCATTCTCCAAAATATTTCTTTTGTTATGGTTTTATAAAAATAATTAAACACTTGAAAAGCATATCTTATTTTGCTAACTTTTCGAAATGAATATCATGCTGAATAAGAAACAATTTATCAATTTGCGATTTGCCACGTTTCATTTATTTCTTTATTTACATTTTAACTGAAAATTATTTGTAATACCGTTTCAACAAAACATGGAAAACATTCTAAAATCAATAAATTTGAAAGAGAGATTCAATTAAGAATCTGTGTCGTGAATCTTTTGGTTTGAAAACTGAAAATTAGACTAAATGCTCATTTTTTTTTTAATTATAAAAAGAGTCACTAGCACAGCCAGAATTATCTTCTGGAGGGGGTTTTCTGTTCAAAACGAGCCTTTTCATATGTAAAAGTTATTGCACTAGGGATGGCAAGAATGTAAAATCAAGGGCTCTGAGGGGTGCTTTTACCCCCCCCCCCCCTTCGCTACGCCTCAAAATCTATCTAATTGATCACTTATTGAGTGAAAAGCATAAAAACTTAATTTTGATATTTTAGAAAATATAAATGTATTTCCTTGATATTTTGTCTATAGCGAATTTTATTTCAGTAGAAAGTCAAAAGGACTAAGGATATGCTGAATGAAACAAAATAAGTATGGTATACTGGGGCACGTTTACGAGGATTTTTTTTTTCGCTGAATTTTTTAATTTTATGGTTCAACTTAGGAATTCTTAAACGTTATGGCCTTATAAAGCAGTTAATAAGAGTATAAATTTGTGCATTCAGTTTTCCCCCTGTTTGTATTTAAGGGGCTTAAAATGTTAATTTTTAAGTCAAAGTCGGTTGCTCCTCTTTCTTCCTTGCGCAAAAAAAAAAGAGAGGTTAAGTGAAAAGATTTATAAGAGCACCTGATATATCTTACTCAGTTTTCAATGAGAGTCTAATGTCTGTTTATTTTTTTTTTCTGTTAATTAATTCTTACATTTGGAACTGTTTATGCCAGTAAAAAATGGAAGAAAGAGGTTGGTTTTCTGTTTACTCATGCGTATTTTTTTTTTTTTTTTACTTATCTTCTCTTACTCACAAATAACAACGTACTGGGTAGTGAAAATGTATTATAAAGATAGTACATAAATAGGAAATGTTGAAAAGAGGAAAGACTTGGAATCTAAAACAAATTTGCCCAGATATTTTTCTTGTGCATTGTGAAGGGAGCGGAACTTAATCCTTCAACAATTACTAGAGGTATTTCAACCACAATTAGAAGAAAGAGTGAATGGGGATATCAGGGGATTTGTAGGCTGTCTCTCCATATTATCTCACTCGACAGTGATTGACTTTGAAACGCCAGCTTCATATACAAAAAAGGGTGCCTTGCATGCTCTAAAAGATAGATAAGCGCTAACGTTCTTTATGTAAATGAATACGGTGTTCAAGCATATTCCGCTTGCACCTGCTCAGAAAAGCAAACCAAGGAATTGTTCGCTATTATTGTGGATTCTTTCTTGGACACACGTATTAGTGTCATCATTTTTCTGAATAGCCAAGCTAAAAAGCAAAGTTGCCTCCCTTGAATCTAAGGTATTCTACATTGTATTTACAATGGCTTTGGTCTCAGTTGAACGCTATTTACCTCCGCATTTTAGCGCATAGATAAGGACATCTGGCATTTATTGAATCCAGTGGTCTACCTCACAAATAGAGTTTGATATTTATTATTTTGTTGTCGTTAGCCTTAGGTTAGATGAGAAGCGTTATTTCAGTGATTTCAATTTTAAAACTGAACCAAATATACTTACAGAAAATCTAAACCTAGAGAACCCCATAAGGAACAAGGAGGGAAAAAAATTATTTTCAAACCATTGAATAAATGATGACTAGCCAAGTATAGTATCCCACTATAGTAACCCTGTATTGCGGAGAGCTCAGCGGTCGAAGTGGACATCGCCCCCTTTATGCTGTCCTATTCGGGGGGGAAGGAACTAAGAAAGCTTTGAGCCGTAGGAAGAGGGAAAAGATAATTGTATAGTTGCCGTAGCCTAAAGGTTAAATTTTGCTCTAAATAAATTTTTTGAACCAAGCGTTTATGTTATGAGTTTTCCTGTGTAAATAGGGAATACATAATGAAAATTTTAGGAATTTTAGGACAAAATTTGAAATTTTAGGATTTTTAGGACAACTCCTACCCTTGTAATACAGAAAATAACAGTATTTTACCTCAGCAAATACTGGTATTACAAAATTGCTCGAAATACGGGTATGGGTCATTCCATGTCAAGTGATCCAAAATTTGGGAAATTTTTTCCCTCACCATTTTGTATTTCTTTGAAATTTGGCTCATCGATTGTACCCTTCGAGGTTATCAAAAGTCCAAATTTTTAGATTTTTATCTCTATTATTTTTTTATTTATGACACTTTGATTTTTCGAAAAACCCTCTTTTTTTCATGGACGCTTGAACATAAAATGGACGATAACTCAGCACCAAATATAGATAAAAAGATTTGGTAAAAAGCATTTTAAAGTACATTAGTTGCTGTTTAATGGGATATGCAACATGACTAATTTCAAAAAAATTTTAATTTTTAAAAAATGAAATTTAATTTTTAAATTTAAATTTCTCAGAAAAGGTATAATGAATTTTTTTTTAAAAAATTCTCAAAAATTTGTGTGTATTTTATCTTTATTTGTGCAAAGTTTCAAGTTGGGATCTCAATGGATCATATTTTTATGAATTTTTAAATAAAATTTGACTTATGAAATAATGACATTTTTCAGATTCTAACTAGTTAAATAAGGCGTTCTCTTACTGGGGATGATCTAGTAAGTAGTGATTGATCATGACTATGCTTGAAATGAGCTGACATGAATTTGTAGATTAGTATCCCCCCCTAAGCTACACAACCACTTTTTATCATTTTTTTTTTCAAAACTTTTCAAAATGTAAAAATAAATAAATAAATAAATAACCAAAACGAATAGTAAACTTATTAAAAGTTGGTAAACGTTCTTATTTAAAGCAAGAACCCCCCCCCCCCCCGAACCACTACTTTTATTATTATTTACTTTTTTTTTTTTTCAAAACTATTTTCAAAATGTAAAAAATAAATAAATGAATAAAATAAAACAAAATGAATAGAAAACATATTAAAAGCTGATAAATTTTCTTCTTTAAATCAAAACAAAGTACATTACCCCCCCCCCACACACACACACACCAACGATTAACACTATACTAGTCATGCCTCACCTGATACTTTTTTTTTTCAGACCAAGTGTTTCTTTTTCAATCCTTACTTCACAAAGTGTACTTGATTAATTCACTATCTGATAAGGAGTTATGATTCATTTCATCCCCTAACCCTGCAACCAATTTTCAATTTTGGAGGCACGAAAGAAATAGTTTGTCCCAAGATCATTGCAAAATAGGAGTGTTTCCCCCGTGTTGTTCCATTCTTTTCACACTGAACTAAAAATAAATCTAAGTATCAGATCATATGTCTGTCCGCATAAAACTGTCTTTCTACAACATTTGGAGTGCAGCTGTTTTTTTTTTTTCTTTTCTTTAAGGTTTTCTTTTTAATTTCAGTTGTAAAGGAGAGCAATGCAGCGAGATCTATTTATACATATATATATAAAGCAGTTATAGATCAAACAAATTTTGCTAGTTTGAGCATAACCTTCCTTGTTGTTAAACTTCATTCCAGATTGTCCCCTCCCCTCTACTGTCCCACTTTTTCCGAAAGAAAAAAAAAGCTGCAAATGAGTTTTTCTATTTGTCTGTTAAAGTTTTTCAGACATTTAGTTTTTATGCCCCCCCCCCCCCCATTTATAAGCCTTAGTCACTACTGATGTTTAGCAGCGTGTGTCCCAGTTTATTATGATTAAACTCTTACATGCCAGCTTTTTTTTTTTTTTTTTTTTTAATACAGTTTTGAAAAAAAAAGATGAAACGTGGTTGTGTGGCTTGGGGGGGGGGGGGGTACTAATCTACAAATTCATGTCAGCTCACTTCAAGCATAGTCATGATCAATCACCACTTACTAGATCATCCCCATTAAGAGAAAGCCATATTTAACTAGTTAGAATCTGAAAAATGTCATTATTTCATAAGTCAAATTTAATTTAAAAAATTCATAAAAATATGATCCCATTGAGATCCCAACTTGAAACTTTGCACAAATAAAGATAAAATACACACAAATTTTTGAGAATTTTTTAAAAAAAATTCATTATACCTTTTCTGAGAAATTTAAGTTTAAAATTTAAATTTCTTTTAAAAATTAAAATTTTTTTGAAATTAGTCATGTTGCATATCCCATTAAACAGCAACTAATGTACTTTTAAAATGCTTTTTACCAAATCTTTTTATCTATATTTGGTGCTGAGTTATCGTACATTTTATGTTCAAGCATCCATGAAAAAAGGAGGGTTTTTCGAAAAATCAAAGTGTCATAAATAAAAAAATAATAGAGATAAAAAAGGAGGGGTTTTTCGAAAAATCAAAGTGTCATAAATAAAAAAATAATAGAGATAAAAATCTAAAAATTTGGACTTTTGATTACCTCAAAGGGTACAATTGATGAGCGAGATTTCAAAGAAATATAAAAAGGTGAGTGAAAAAAACTTTGGATCACTTGACATGGAATGACCCGTATTCGGTATTGCAATCACTAATTAAGATATATCAAATTCATAGGGAAAATGTCAAGTTCTGCTATACTATGCGATTATATCAAAAAATACAATATGTATTTCATGAATAGTTTATAAATGTACAATTTAAATTTCTAGTTTTCATGAAAAATATGAAAAGATTTTCCATGCAAAACATTTCTTGGCATATTCTCTAGAATATAGATACGACAGACTTTAATATCTCAAAAAAAGGGTTCCCCAAAATTTACATAAAAGGTATTTTGTTAGAAAGCAGTTTTATTAAAATTTTGTAATGACTCAAAACATAAAGAGGAACAACACATTGGCTAGAGTCATTCTCCAGAAAACATAACTTTTGAACACTAATATTTTTCAATTTCAAAAAAAAAAAAAAAACATTTTTTTTTTTTTTTTCATTTTTACATGAAAGTGTTACCTACTAGAAGTAACCATAAACAATGGCTTAGCTAAGTTCCAATTATTTTACTCATAAATTTAAAAAATGAAATAAATGCCTTACTCATGGAAATAGAAAAAAAGAAAAAATAGAAAAAAAAACCTAATACAGTAAAACCTGTAAAGTCGACCACCCTTGTAAGTTGACCACCTGTCTAAATTGACCGCTATTTTCAGGCACAGAAATAGGTATATATTGTAGAAATCTACCTCTATAAGTTGACCACACTGTTTAAGTTGACCACTAAAGTAGAGCACCGTAATTGGTCAACTTACACAGGTTTCACTGCATTTAAAAATTGAGGCCAATTTAATATCAAAGTAGTAATTTTGTTAATTGTGCAAACAATCAGCTATTTTAATGATTAGTGGGAATACAATATTAAGCTTTCTCAATTGAAGTATGGCTTAAGTAGTAATTTCAATTGTATGTTAAACAATAGTATTTAGTAAATTTGAGGATATGCTGGGCCATTTATAATTTTGGTAGAATGCCTAAGATTGATGTATTTCCCCTCCATCATTTATTTTCACCACAAAAATAATGACATTGATAAGGTCTGTGACAGAGGTGAAGAACTTTCCATTAACATAGCTGCCAACCTCAAGATACAAAAAATAGGAGCACTTAAGGGAAAAAATAGGAGCACTGAGGGTTAAAATAGGAGCATGAAATCGTGGTCTGCGCTAAACCTTCCTTCTGTACCATAAGTTTCCATAAATTCTAAGCACTTTTTAAATGCTTTTCTGAATTTTCATGTTAGATTTTCAACAGAACTACAACCAAGTTTAAAACAAAATTATTTTACATTAAAAAAGCAACATTACATAGATACATATTGAAAAGTTAAAAAAAAAAAAAAAAAAAAAAAACATGATTACTGTTTGATTTAATAAAACTGCAATCTTTTTTTTAAAAATATGCTTGTATACATATCCTACATACATAAGAACATATTGAAGATTAAAAAAACACAATTATTTCTTATACTTGGAAGTAAAGCAACTTCATAGTAATAATAATATAAACTGGAGTGGGGGAGGCAGTTTTTACAACTTCCCTAAAAAAATAATAGATGAATAGGATTTAAAGAGAGATATTCAATACTTTTTTTTTCACATGGAAAATTTAAGTTAAAATAGATTTCTGATTTATCAAAAAAAATAATTAAAAAAAATTAAAAAATAAATAAATGAGAAGTCAGCAGGAACCTTCAATTTAGATGAAATAGTTTCAGTTTATAGCAAAGCCTACAAGGCAAGGAGGATCAAATAGTTAAAATTTCCCCTTCAAGAAAATTATTTTTTTAAAAAAACATAACTTTTTGTCTTTTGTTATTTTTAATAGTTTGCATTGAGACAAGCAACTAATTCTGTTTTCAGGAACTTAGGCTAGACCAAACATGGCAACAACGCGAAAAATTCAATACAATAGATTTTTGAGTTTGTTGCATTAAAAGTAATTATAAATAATTAGTGATCCTTAAAAAACTAAAATTTAGACGAAATAGCAAGTTTTTATCACATTAGAGTTTAAACCAATGAGGATAAAATAATGTTCTGAAGAAAAATTTTTGCATTTTTCAAGAAAAAAATTTAGAATTTTCCGAAAAAAAAAAAGCCTATTTTGCATTATTTTCAATAGTTTGCATTGCAATAAAAAACTAATTCCGATTTTGAAAACTTGGCCACTTAAGAGTCTTGTGTACTAAAATCTCGCAAATGACCAAATATGGCGACTAACAAGGAGAGGTTACGGTCTCGGAAATTCAGATCGGGATGAGATTTGGTAGATTAGTAGTATCCTTTAAGGGTACTCTCAGGGTAAAGTAATAAAGCGCACTATCCATAAAATTCCGAGAAAACAGCCTTTAAAGATTTGCGCGCAACTTATAAACTAGTAGAGATTGTTCGTAAACAAGCGCCTGGTGGTCATGTGGGCAGCGCTCTGGGGTTCTATGCGTCCGATCCGAGTTCAAATCCACTGCAAGTTTCTTTTTTGTTCATTTATAAAGTGACTGTTACAGCTTTGTGCAATTTGAATTGAAGATAATGCGAAATTTTTGAACACGTAAAGCACTTTAATAGAGAAAATGGAGATAAATTAAATCGATACAAGTTAAAATTTGAATTACAACGGCTACAAAATCACTGTAGAGCTTAATTTATAGATGATTTTTAACAATATAGTTGTTATTTATATACATACACCAGAATTATATTTATCATAAAAACATGGAAAACAAAAACTGTTTTGACATCTCGCATAATTTATAAAGGAAGATTGCTTACAGGAACAACTTCTTTGTAAAAGAGTCGTTGGAACATACTTCATTTACATTCAGGAAAATTTCTCTTTTGTCAGAAAGTTTAGAAGTATACCAGGTATCGAATCATTTTATCAAAAATTGGTGATGACAGTTGATGATGGACAATTGATTGTATTTTATGCAGTCTTCACGGGTATTCATTTCTCTATTATTTTCAACAAGATACGTGCAATTTTGTATACGTTTTATTAAATTCTTTACCTGTCTATAAAAATGGAAGCGAGAAATTGAACTTGATATGATTCTGATGCAATCAAATGATTTTCAGTAAGCAAGCTCTCGTAATAAACGACAGCATCTTTTAATCTCTGCTTCAACATTTCACTGTGCAATGAATTTTTATCCATTTTGTTAACAGATTTTATTCGTTTCAGGGTTACTTCAATAACCGACCATTTCGATTCACAATATTTAAAAAACTCAAATCCCTTTTCACGGTATAGAATTTTCCAGTCTAATATACAGCACAGACGATAAATAAATTTAATGATGAAAACAAACATGAACATTGCAGACGATAATTAGATGGAAAATAAAGAGTTGAATATTCAATGTAAAATACAGCAGACGACAAATTTACAAATAACAGAATCAAGGAGCAAAACCATTGCTCGATAAGTGTGGTTAGGGTTTTTAAAATTTGACTACCTGCTTATATGCAATAAAACAACATTCTTCTTACTCATCCACAAAGAAACTGATTATGCATTTATTGCAAAAATCATTTACTTCGTCAAAGTTTATAATATCTAAAAATGTGTAATCACTTGTTTGTGAGAATAGTAAATAGAAATTTAATGTACTATCACACATTAAAAATACATCATATTTTTTAAATTAAGTATTACCTTCAATTCAAACTGCAAAAAGCGGTAATAGTCACTTCATAAAATGAACAAAAAAGAAACTTGCAGTGGATTTGAACTCGGATCCGCCGCATGGAACCCCAGAGGGCTGCCCACATGACCACCGGGCGCTTGTTTACGAACAATCTCTACTAGTTTATAAGTTGCACGTAAATCTTTAAAGGCTGTTTTCTCGGAATTTTATGGATAGTGCGCTTTATTACTTTACCCTGAGAGTACCCTTAAAGGATACTACTAATCTACCAAATCTCATCCCGATCTGAATTTCCGAGACCGTAACCTCTCCTTGTAAGTCAGAACTTCAGATATAAAATTTTGAATTTCTTGCATGAAAAGCAATTATAAATAATTAATGACCATTAAAAAACTAAAATTTAGACGAAATAGCGAGTTTTTAGCATATTAGAGTCTAAACCAATGAGGATAAAATAATATTCTGAAAAAAAAAATTTTGCATTTTTCAAGAAAAAAATTTAGAATTTTCCGGAAAAAAAAAAACAGCCCATTTTGCATTATTTTCAATTCATTGCAATAAACATCGAATTGAGATTTTGAAAACTTGGCCACTTAAGAGTCTTGTGTACTAAAATCTCGCAAATGACCAAATATGGCGACTAAGTCAAAAATTAAGATATAAAATTTTGAATTTATTGCATGAAAATAATTTAAAAATAAAACATCCCAATGAAACAACAATTTAATTGCGAATTTTTAGCACATTCGTGTCCAAAGCAATAAGGATAAAATGAAATTTTAAATGGTATAACTGTTTACATATTTCTCAATAAAATTATTTAAAATAACAAAAAAAAAAAAAAACATTTTGCAGCACATTTTGCTTTTTTCATTAGTTTGCAGTTAAAAGAAACACCCAATTCTGCTTTGTCTTTGAAAACGAAGGCGCTTAAGCATCGTCTACTAACTTCCATCTTGTGAATGACCAAACATGGCGGCTACGTTTTACACGTTGCTGAAATGCTCGATGAAAAAACGACGATCTCCAATCGACGCTCCCCCTCAGTGTTTATCCTGACACTAAGCTTCCAAAGCATCAAATTATCTTCTCTTTTGTTGAGTTTGTGCACTATTCCTGCCAGGGGCGGCTCTAGCAGTTTTGCCGCCCCGGACAAATTTCCAAAGTGCCGCCCCTCTCCACGGTAAAAAAAAACCAAACATTACAATTTTTGCATTACAAATATAGTCCCTTCTTTTTGGTAATTCCTCTTTTTTTTTTAAATATAAAACATTCTTTCAAAAAAACGATAAGCCCCCACCCCCACCCCCTAAAATGGTCATGCTTGAAAGCAGTTTCGCGTTGTCTTCACGTATTCATCAATTCATCAATCCTAAGTACGACTATGGCTTTCCTGCACTTGGGCTGTGCCACCAGAAAATATTTATAGGGGGGGGGGGGGGGGTACGCTTAAAAAATACCTGTATCTGCTAGAGGGGTCTGGGGGTTCTCCCTCGGAGAATTTTTTGAAATTATAGTCTTAAGAACGCAGTTTTAGACGCTCTGTGGCGGTTTAGACGGTGGAAAGTTTTAGGGGGTCATTTGAGGGGGGAATTTTAAGAAACTGAAGTCTTAAAAACACGATTATAGGCGAAATGTGTTGACTTCAGAGTAAGGGTTGGGTCTTCGATGATTTTTTTTTTTTAAATAGATTTGAGATGACGTAAACTTTTCACCCCAATTTTTTGACACTGAAGTTCCAAAAGGCAGTTACCGACAAACTTTCATGATTACAGCAAAGGGCTCTTTGAATCTCCCCAAGAAACATTCCAAAACAGAAGTAATAAAAAGCGATGTTTTTAAGCCATTTTCAAGGACTGGGGTGAGGGTTAAAAGGTCTCATCTTAATTTTTTGAAATTATAGTTTTTTCATTTTTAAGCATATTTTTATCAAGGTTTTTTTTTTTTTTTTTTTGTCTTCTGGTGGGTGCGAGCAGGCGCGGACTGGCCCGTCGGCCCGCGAGCCGATGCACCCTCCTGCCTGTACGCTTTTAAGCCTGAACAACTTTTTTTGAATTGATTTTTTGGTGCAACCCAAATTTTTATTTATTTCTTTTTTAAAATTTTTGCGCTAACAAACCTGTGCGATTTTTCACTTCGCTTTTTTTTTCTTTTCGTTAAACACGTAAAACTGTGTTACTGTAACAACACGTAAACCTGTGTTGTTCGTAAACATTGTTTTTTTTTTCCCCTTTGCACTTTTTTTTTTTGCGCCCTTTGGAGGCCAAGGTTGACACCCTGGCCCTCTATCCTTATCGAGTCCGCCCCTGGGTGCGACATTATATTCTAATTTTGAGCTCTTTACGTCAACTCTATTTTCTACTAGAGGGAGACTGGGATTTGCATTTTGTTCGAAACGGAACTCGTAGCACCTTTTTTAATCTAATTATTTCCAATAGACGTTTTAAATCGTCGTGAATCAAGTCAGATTTCAAAGTAATCTTCAGGGGTTGGTGAGCGTCAACGAGCAGGGGGCGGAGCCACTTAGTTAAAAAAATATATTCAAATTTACAACAAATGAAGTAAATTTTAATAATTTTCTATTGTCTTTGCGTGATATTTCAAGATACTTATTGCAATAAATGTTCCCTGACAGGATGTAGATTTGGCAGATTATATATGTAACATGTATGTGTGTGTCTGTGTGTGAATAAGAAAAAATAAATGGAAGTCTTATATTTCGGGAAGTCAATAAAAACACTTATAAAGGAAGAATCAAGATTGAGAAATTTTCGCTTGGGGCGAGTAACAAAATATTTATTAGACGCCACTCCTTTCCTTGCTAGTCGACTTTTCTTGTAAATAAATAAATAAAAAAAAAAAAAAACTTTAGATTTCCAGTTGACACACACAAATTATTAGTTTAAGTACACGTTTAATCTTATAATCTGGGGCGCCCCGAGCTTAATTTTTTACGCTGGCGGAAATTCTCAATATGCTAAACGAAACTCCAAATTTTTCCCAATTTATAAAACACTGGTACGTACTCATTAGTACATCTGATGAAAAAGAACATTTGAGCATTTTTTTTTCGTAATTAGGTTTTCAAATTTGCCAAATTTGAAAGAATTTTCTGAATAAGGAATGGATTAGCGCCCCTGTATTTGATCAAAAAGTATTTATGTTGAAAGGAAATTACTACATCTTTTAAAAGGAATGTTTTCAAGCTGAGAACTTAACATTGCTATTCCTTTTTACATAATTTAACTCGTCAATAACTTTTACCTAAGAATAAAAAATATCCCCGGAAGATTAACAAAATTCAAATCCATACCACGGTAGCATAATGCATCAGTTAATTTGACACGGGATGTTTCTTCAATTTTTGATTTTGTTTCATAAATACAAGTTCAACATGAAAGTAAGATTGTTTTTCAAAGTATAATATTATTCAACTTTAATACAACACAAGGAAGAAAAAACGAAAAATTATTTAAAAACATAAAACTCACTTCAGAAAGATTCCTTTCCTGCATGTGAAATACATATTTATATTCTTTAAATGTTTCCATTGCTCAATGGTGCTGGTTGCAACGATAATTGAGCTAAATTGCAATGAGTAACAAATGATATTCAGTTCTTTAACTACCAAGATACAGAGTAGACTTTCTAGAATCACTTCTTATTTGTTTGAATGTTCCCCGCTTCAAGTGTACGGTAAATTGTCGGGGACACGTGGACTACAATCAACGGAAAGAAAAAATACCATGGAAGATACGGCGCCGCACAATAACTGTTATAAAAGAGAAGTAAAAGTGTGAAGTACCTAACCCTGGTAAAATACAACCCCCGAGTCGGCGAAGCAATTGACAGGAAGAGAGGAAGAGAGCATGGAATAGGAAAGAAAACCTTCACGTATTTTTCAGACTCCCAAGCTATTGTGCTCGCAAAATACTCTCATACAAATTTGCTCCTAATGTAAAATGTATTTTAGACATTCGAACCAAAATGCCGCCCCTCAAATTTGCCGCCCCGGACAGGGGTCCGGTTTGTCCGGCGCTAGAGCCGCCCCTGTTCCTGCCTTCGAGGATAGGGAAATTTCTTCTCTTTCCTCAAAAATCGAAAAGTGTACAAGCAAAGTCAAAAAAACGGAGTTTTTTGGAAAAAATCCGATTTTCGGAGTACGCAATAAAAATCGGAGAAACTCTTGGAAAAACGGAGCACTTGGCAGCTATGCATTAATATAGGCTTAATAGATATTTTTCAGGGATTTTTTTTTCTTCGTTGCTACAATCTGCACATGTTAAGCATATGAAAACAAGTTCACTTCTTTTTTTAAATTTATTTACATCCCTGAAATTTAAGTTCATGGAGGTGAGAACAACCATACTTTTTAAAGCAAAATCTATCTTTTTGTTTTTCGACAAAAATCTCACAATTTCAACTATGGCTGAAAATAAACAAGAGGGCTCCCTTGTATCATGGAAAATAAAATTTGATGTCATTACTTCCTGGGTTAATAAGGAATGGCATTTTGTGTTTAGGTAACGGATGTAAGAATTTACTGTGTGACATGACTTCTTATCCTACTAAATTGAGCTAAAACACAATATTAAAAAATTAAATATACTTAAACAATTAGTATTTGAGACACTTGTGAAAGGCCCAGTGGCAGAAACGCCCGGACACAGCAAGGATGTGGCGGACATTGAAACCTAAAGCTCAAAACTCGCGGTCGCCAGTCGCCAAGTGCGACCAATTTTCAAATTTTGGCGACCATTTTTTCACTTCAGTCGCCAATGTGGCTACCATTCGCCAATGCAACCTTCCCTGACCTATAGTCTTGATATATGACCTTTCCCCAAATTCTTTTGTCCACTAAAAGTTTGTCTATCGGATCGCCAGGGATGAAGGAGGGAAGGGGGGGAGTATTGTCCAATTGTGGCTAATTGTGCTATGTGTTCTTGTTCTGAATAGAAAACAAAAATCGCAATCACGATGGCAAATTTGTTACAAAACTTGCTATTTCGAAAACTCGGCTTTCTTTACACGCGATCGTAAAAATAGACAAATTTCATACACCAATTTAGTAAATTACGCTTTTTTGATCTTAAATTCATTTTTCAACTTTATTTCTCCTTAACAAATGGCTATTTCTTCGTTTTGCAGTATTTTTAAACTACGCGTTTTCAAAATGGCGTCACTTTGTTATTGTTTATTTTACCAGTTAAGACGAAAATGTCCTTTCAAAAATAAAAAAAATTAATCTTGTACATTTGGTTTACATATGAATAAACAAAAATGGCGCCTTTGAGTCAAAATGCACCGAGACAAGGTAAAAACTATATCACTGAAAAAAAAAAGTTTTTTTGCAAGATTTTTGATTTTTTGTTTTAATCATATTGTTAGTTTTTCCTTTTTTTTTCTTTTTAAAATAAAAACCTACTGGAGGAAAGGACATATCCGTTTATTTACTTTATTTCTCCTTTAAAAAGTTGTTATTTTTAAGTTTCGCGGTAAATTTTCAAAATGGCGTCCCGCGTTTTCAAAATGGCGCCACGTTGTAGATTGTCCATTTTCACCATTTAGACCTGGAAATTGTGTGTTCCAAAACAAATAAAGAGAAGTACAATTGTATTTATAAAACACATAAATAATAAAAAAAAATGGCATTCCTGCATCTAGAGAAGGTGGAAAGAATACGGCTGAAACCCTTTTTTTCTTCTGCTGGATCTTTTATTTCACTTTTTATTTTTTTTTCGTTTTGTTTTATATTGTTTACCTTTCTTTTATTTATTCATTTTTTGACACTCTGGCTTCGATTTTTATAAAATTCTGCATGCATTTGTAAAAACAAAAAAATATTTTTGTAGAATCGCAAATGGTTTAGGTTTTACATTCTGTTCAAGTTTTTGGTATTTTGTTGTTTTCTTTATCAAGGAACTAACTCGTGTTTTGGTCTTTTGGTTGAAAGCTGTGATGTTTCTAGAAGTTTTGAAAGCTGAAAAAAAAATAATAATAATAATCCTTTTTATTTATTTTTTTATCCTGATGTGTTTTCCCTAAAGATAAATTAATGCAGATTATAGTTTGCAAAAGATGTGTTAAATAATATCTGGGTAGGGGTGCCCGTTCCCCCCCAAGTTCAATTCCCCCCCCCCTCCAAAATTTTCCCTCAACCCTCTTTTCCTTTTTTATTTTTAGCTCGTTTTTATTTTATTTTATTTATTTTTTTAATATTTTTTATTTACTTATTTATTTTTAATTATTATTTTATAAGAAACGTTCTTTGCTATGCCAATGACATATGCACAAATACTAAATAAATAAACGGATTAAAATAAATTAAATAATTTAAATTAAAATAAAGTTTGGCTATCATTTTTTGAGATTTGGCTACCATTTTGTGAGGATCTGGTAGCCATTGGCTACCAATTCAAAATTTGAGTTTTGAGGTACATTGAAACCCCATCGAAACATTAACTTTATCTAACCCTATCGCGGGCAGTTCTGTCAGAGCTAAAAAAATAAAAGTTGTCTGCAAAAAAAAAAAAAAAAAAGTTGTCCACAGAGGAGAAAAAGAAAAAACAACTCTGCAACTGTCGGACATAATGAACTGCTGACGAACTGCTGACGGACATAATAAACTGCTGCTGCTGACGCAGGGGGAGAGAATGATCGAATGATCGCACACCTGATTGTTCTGTTCTTGTTTGCCTGCCTGCCTCACTTATAAACCAAAATAAAACAATCTTTTTCAAATTGTTTACTGAAAAAACAAATCTGAAATCAAAAAAACGCATATTTCTGTGTACAAAAAAAAAAAAAAAAAAAAAAAAAAAAAAAAAATCAGCACATTTCTGTGATGCAAGCGATAAATAACTAACACAGTGAATAATTTGGCTTGTTTGTTTGTTTCATCATATGGTTAGCAGTGGTGTTGTTATAAAGTTCTCTAAAAATGCAGCATAAAAACTTTTTCTTCCCGCTAATGACTTAAAAAATAATAATAAAAAGCATTTATCAGCATATTGAAATGCCATCCTTTCAAATAGGGTTACCAGCTTTAAAATTATTGCCATTTAGTGTCTGGTGATAAGTGTTAAACATTTACTCATCCTTTCTTTTTTTTTTATGACTCCGAATTTTCAGTGAACATGACAGTGATATTAATAAATTCAATATGCAGACCGGTTAAATTATAATTTTAAAATTATTTTACTTTAATAAACTTTTTTATTTAACGTTTTATACTTTTAGTGCTTTTATTTTGAAAAATGCAATCTGATATGAAAGTCAAAATTTTATTCTTTTTTTTTCCAATCTAACTTCTCTTTATATGGAGCAAATAAATGAAAAGTCTATTAAATTCATCATTTCAAGATTTTAAAACAAAATTATGTTTTTGTTTATGAGTCAAAAACTTAAATGCTGATTAGATGGTTTAATTTTAGTTTTGCTGCAACTATGTCTATAGATATTAATAATCGGTTTATCATAGGCTCCCATAGTGCAATTTTAAAACAATTTTTAAAAAATTAATTCTTTTAAGGGCCGTTTTTATACTTTTGGAACCTTCACTTTGAGAATTGCGATCTCTTTGCTTTTGCTTTGAAAACCAAATTTTTTGAATTTTTTATGTTTAGCAATTTTTTATAATCTCCCCCCCTCCCCACACAAAATTATATGATTTTTCACAAAATAAATTGATTTTTCACAAATAAAATGGACCCTGTTAAAAATCCTGGACAGAACCCCTGTTTAATAGCCAACGCATGTTTGCAAATGTCAGGTGCCCACAAAGGACAGGGGGTGTGGGTTAGGGGGAGGTAATTTGAGAAAGATTTTGGTCTCAGTTTGGGGGGGGGGAGGAGGTCTCGTTCTAGATAAGGGAATGCTTCAAAGAATTTAGGAAAGTGCGCCATCGTCTTTAAAAGGGGGGGGGGGGCATCTCCTCCATTATTTCAAAAATAATTATTTTTAAAAAACTTGTTTATTATTTTCTTTTTATTGAAACCATGCTCTAAATTTCGCAGACAGATTATGAAGTTCTAAAAGCTTGTCGCAGACAGCTGCAAAACTTTCTGCCGCTGGGGTGAAAGGAATTATCAATATATAAGTATATACTTTTATTAAACAAGTTATTAAGCAACATAAACAGTCACACAAGGTGTGTGACATGCCACGGAGATGAGAATTCACATGTTGTGAACCAAAAACATACTGAAATAAAAATTATTAAAAAAATTGTTGGCAGGTTTAAATAAATATACTTTTGATGAAATTAAAAATCATTGTTAAATGAATTGTTCCTTAAAGTTTTTACTGTAAAAGGCATGTGACAGAAAAGTTACATTTTGAAGAATGACCCATAAATGGCTTTCCCAGTTATGTTTTAACTTTCTACGACAATTTGCTCTAATAAGACTGAATGTCATTGATACAAACTCAATATCCTATCTCTAGGTATGTGATCTGGGACATGATGGTGTGTTTTATGTCAAGGAACTGGACAATGCACTTTTTATTTCAGACCTTTTACTACTTCATCATAGACAACATCAGAAATTTTAAATTTCTACTCATTTTTACCAATTTTCATTGAATACATAATTTGAGTACTAGCAGTAATTATGTAAAAGACATATTTCTTTTCCAATTTGGAATAATTAAGAAATATTCAACAAACAAGCATGAATATTGAATAAGGGGCCATTCATTAATTTTGTAAGGATGGTTTTGGCAATTTCTGACCCCCCCTCCCGCCTTTAAGGGTAAGTAAGATTTTTCAACCCCCCCCCCCTCCTCCCCCATCTTACGTAAGATTCCATTTCGTTTCTTCAAAATAATAAAATAAAGAATCTTAGCTCACTGGAATCGTTATTAAATTCACTCTTATAAAATTTTTTCTAAAAACATTTTTTTGCAAAGAAATATTTATTGCTGAAAGAAATCTAGACTGAATATTTTTTTGAAATATTTTTTGTATATGTTGAGATACTAATTTAAAAAAAAACGTGCCAAGTATGGTGTGATTCTTTTAATACAGTTTAAAATATTCATTCTTTGTAAAACTAATAAATAACAGCTCATCCTAATACGTTATTTACCTTCCAGAAGCAAATGAAATATGATTCTTGCCACACCACTTGACCGCGCGGTTTCTAATATAAAATATCAACTTGGAAAATATTTGTAAGAATGGGTCTGACCCCCCCCCCCCCCCAGTGGTATGTAGAGATTTTTCCAACACCCCTCCCCCTCGGGACCCTTACGTAATTAATGAATGGCTCATAATATGAAAAAACAGGGTTTGTACTCAATTTCAGAAATAAAATGAAGGAGTATTAGAGGAGTTTTGAAGGAGTAAAATGAGATTTTGAAGGAGTACTAATGGGACGTCCTTAAATGATGTCAGAGTTTTTTTTTTTTTTTTTTTTCAACGTATTTGACTTCCTTCCACCTTTGTCACACTTCACCTTACTCCTCCTCTTGTCACATGTCATATTTTTAAAAAACATATTGTTACAATAACTGTGTGATGTCACTTTTTGTCATCCTCTCTCTTCCCCTTGTCACAATTTCATGAACCCTTCTCCCCCTCACTTGTGAATGACCCTTTGCACAATATCATAACTGTGATTTACCAAACAATTGTTTTTTTAAACAATCACTTAATATAGTATAGCTACTTATGTATTTTTAAATATTTAAATAATAATTAGACAAACTGACTTTTGCTGCTCAGGGTGTGGTGGAGAGAAAAGCAATCATCATAAAACTTGGAAAAAAAAAAAAAAACAGCCTAACACCATTTAAGCATGTTTTACTTCAGTTATGAAATGTCTTAGTCATCTAATAATATTTTCACCTTCAACTTCTATGACTTCTATGATCAATTTGTAAATCACATCTATATAGAAAAAAAAAACAAATATACGAAATTACTACATTAAAATCGTACTTATACCATCGCCCTTGTGATGAAGTTAAGTTGTTGATTGAAGGATTTTAAGTTACTGTCATAGAGGAAAATTATGTAGTCATGAACTAAAAAAAGAAGGAGTTTTGAAGGATTTAAAACCAAAATGATGGACTTTGAAGGGCTTTTCAAAAATTTTCCCTAAATGAAGGAGTATTGGAGGAGTTTTGAAGGAGCGTACGAACCCTGAAAAAAGACAAGTCATCATTTCATTTTTGAGCAAAAAACCCTTTATTGAAAGGGAATTACATTGAAAAATCTTTTCTTGAATAAGTAAAATTCAACAAGTTTTTTCATCAATACGTGAAAAGGACGCATCTTAAACTTCTGCAATAATAGTTATATTTGCTAACATTTAGAGATGGGCATGTGGGTAAAACTTTTACATGCAAATCACTAACTGAAACGATGGAAAGTTTGCTAAAATTTAGAAGAGCACAAAATTAAGAATGGTGTATATGAGTGCAAAGGGTTAATAAGGCTAAAATAGTTACTTATTCAATTAACTGATGTGATAAGAGAGGCTAAAATAATGAAAATATTTATGAATTTAGTAACTTGAACCATTCTTTTTGACTTCTGCATAATTTTACTATTAAAGTTCATCAATTTTGATATTCTATTGCAGCATTTCTTTAATGTGATATGGTAATCACATATATTTTCATTGATTCGCGTTTTTATTTCATGCGTTCACGAAATAGCGACGACGGTGATATGAAATCTTGATGCTTGCAAAACGATGTGAATTGTGATGTAATTACACAGGAGCCATGGAGCCCTGTTTCTTTCAACAAATGACGGTTTAGTTCCAAATTTGATCCAATATTTAACCAAGAGTTTACAAAAAAAAAAATGAAAAATGTTCGCGTCCACGTGGAAGTAGACACCTGCACAGATGAAAATCATGTTTTTTCACATTGTGACCCTTGCATAAGATCGAAGAGGCAGATGATGTCCCTGTATATGGTGAGACCATGATAGTAGAAGCGGTTTGTGTGGTTGACATGAATTTAGTTCCGACTCCCGCTGCGCCATTTTCTCCGTGAGTAATGGAACTTTCTCAGTCATCGCCGTAGTATAGTAGCCAGCTCCATGTGGGTTTTACTTCATCTCCCTCGCTGATGTCACTATGATGAATTCTTTTGCTGCAACAGCAGGCCGCGCCCTTTTTTTAGTCTCCCTATGTGCGATGCACATCCCTCTGCTGTGACAACCTGAATCCCTGCAATAGATGGACTTAGAACTTAACCTACCTTAATTTTTTTTTTACATTTTAATCTTTTATATTCCATTCCATGTTGCAAAGTTTTGATTACTCCACGGGAGCTCCCTAGGATCTTGGTATTCATCGTGTAAATGATGATCATCGGAATAAATTTTTACATGTGACGCGAAAAACTTGTGCTTATTTTGTCTCAACAACATTGGGGTAAGTCAAACTTTTTCTCTTTGTGTTCCACGTAGGCACCAAACATTGAGACTTCCTGGAGTTTTGCGGAAACACTTAAAATACGATTGGATTAAATTTTTCCTCATTTTGTTTTGTTTTTTTTTGCTTAAGTTGGTGGCTCGTTTTCTAACAATTCGAAATTTTAACCACTTTTCCACCACAGTGTATATGAGTGCAAAGGGTTAATAAGGCTAAAATAGTTACTTATTCAATTAACTGATGTGATAAGAGAGGCTAAAATAATGAAAATATTTATGAATTTAGTAATTTGAAGCATTCTTTTTGACTTCTGCATAATTTTATTATTAAAGTCATCAATTTTGATATTCTATTGCAGCATTTCTTAATTTGTTTGATTAGTGGAAGAATATCAGTTTTCTCCGTGGAACCCCTGATTTTTCCTCACTAGTATACTTTGTAGGCAACATTCTAGGAATAGCATATTTTTAATAAAAGCCAAAAAATTCGACTTTTTTTATGGAACTCCTGATTTTTTCTCAACAGTATACTTTGTAGGCAACATTCTAGGAATGGCATATTTTTAATAAAAGCCACTTTTCATTGTTTGAAAAAATGTTCTTCGACCTAAAAAAGTAATTTCTAAACTAACACAAATTTCTCTAAACATCTATAACTCGTTTGAAACACATTTCAAAATTTTATTATGAATGGCACCCATTTTTACAAATATGCAAAATAAGGAAGTTCGAGACAATTGAGAATATTCATCTTTTAAGGTTGCACCAGTATTTCACTGAATTGCATCATTTTAAATTTCAGAAGCAAAAAAAAAAAAAAAAAAATCAAGTTCCATTTTCATTAAAGAGTCGCATCTAGAGCTGACATAATTGAAGGTCATACATTGACAATAAATGGGCTTTTAATCCACTATTAATATTTTTCCAGCCATCCATTTCGAGAATATTCATTTAACTTTTCACTCAAATCATATTTTTTAAGTGACTGATTTGAAAGTTTGGTAAAGAAGCAAAATTCGTGGAACCCATGAGTGCTTTCTATGGAATACTGGGGTTCCACGGAACGCAATTTAAGAAACGCTGTTCTATCGCCATATAAATATCATAAGTCATTTTTAAAATTAAATCTATTTTCTAAAATGGTCATCAACTGAAGATGTTCATGGTAGGTTTATGAAAAATTTAGTTAAAATATAAAACACTTTAAAAACTTAATCAACATTATTGCAAGTAATATTGGTTTGAATCAACTCAGATGCAATTGGATTGAAATTTATGAGCATACAGTCCTCTATAAAAAATATAAGAGTTGAAAATAATGAGAAAAACAAAATTAGTGATGCCCAAGCAGTAGAATCATCTAGTAAAAAAACAGGCGAGTTTTAAAGAGACAGATGCTACCGGATTTCAAAATGTGCAAAATATGTAAATTTTGAGTTTAATTCCAAAAAAGTTAGAATGAGAATGGTCTGCATTCATTTCAATCTTTGTTCCATTTGCCTCAGAAAAATGTTGTGATCATTAATTGTAAAGCGCATGAATCCGTTCAACTGAATGCTTCACAGTTTAAAGGTATTTACTGTAGGATGAATTATATCCAACTGTTATAAATCTGCATAACGGTTTCAGATATTCATCAACATTAATGACAGCCACATAAAAAAGGCAAAGAATAACACTAGAAATCAAAAACCTTTTAAAGTGGTAGCTGCAAAGCACTCAGGAACTTGACCCTGCACTTTTACATTTCAGACCTTTTACCACTTCATCACAGACAAATTGAACACCACTATCAGCAAAGACAAAGTGAATGGAGGCCTAATAGTTGAAACCTTTAATTTTGCCTGAAACTTGATTTTTAGCCCCACAAAACTCTGTCCTTATTGATCTGGATGGGAGAGTATCTACTCAATTTTATATTTTAGGTTTAAATCATAGTCATTACATGTTATACTTTTCATCACATGGTTGAATACAAAAAACAAGAGATGATTAAATTAAATGATTCACAACATTCAAACAGTATAGGATAAAATCTTTAAAAATGTATGTTACACAACATATATTTTTTTAAAAATATCCACTTTAATAACTACCACGAAAACTGCTGAAGAATATTACTAGAATTCAAAAGCTCTTAAGTGGCAGCTGTAAAAGTTCTGAACCGCAAGACAACATATTATAAAGACTTTTCATTAATATTAAAAAATAAGCACTAGAAACAACATTTAAAAAATTAAAAAAAAAAAACACACACACACACACACAACATAAAACTACAGAATTTTGGTTCCCTGAAGTAAAACAATTTGACACTACTTAATTTTTTTTTAATAAAAAAAGATAAGTTTAATGTAAATATGGAGATATATATTTTTTAGAAGAGACATTTTGAAATTTTCTTGTAATTCACCACTTTTCTTGTAACTCAGAAAAATGAAAAATTTTACTGCGCTTTCGAGGAAATAAATGCTTTTAAAAGAAGGAAAATTAAACGTAAAGAGTATATTTCAAAAACAATCAGAAATGGTTGTGTGCTCATGATCACATTTTTTATAAAGTTTGTTTCAGCATTTATAATTTGTTAATTGTTGCTCTCAATCTGATTTAATACAAACAAAATTTAGGTTATTTTTTTGTAGCCTTATTATGTGCATAAAGTTTGACAACAACAGGCTCTAATTTTCACGCAATCAATTATGGGGTCATCCAGAAATGATGACATGTTTTCAAGCGGAAGGAGGTTCATAAAGTTTGACAAGGGTGAAGGAAACAAGAAGTAAGATATCAAACACTTTGGTTGAAAGAAAAATGTTTCCTTAATATAGAATGACATGTGACAAGGAGAAGTGAATGAAGAGAGTAATGTGAAGTGTGACTTTGAATTTTTATTTTCGGAGTAAATTGAATTCCTCTGTCATGTTAAAATACTTGGAAGTGGACTGAAATTCGGAAAATTTCAAAATGGAGACTTGTGCTGTTTCTGTGGTTGTAGGATTTACTGTCCTATACTGCATTTATTTGTTATTTAATCTTTGATAAATACAAAACATAGTAAAAATTGCAATTCAAAAAGGATAACATATTATATTCTTCAGAATAAATTAAACAAAAATGAAAAAAAAAATTGCCAAAACAAAAAGTTTCAATTGAAATGAAGTAAATATTGCATTTAATGCAGGGGTACAAGTAGACTCAAGAAAATTTTTCTGAAACTATGAAGAAGCTTGATCTCCCCCCCCCCTACCCCTTTCATAAAAACTCTTTAAATATACATACAAAAATCATTGAAATCATTAATGAAAATAATTTTAAAAGTTTTTTAAAAATAATTTTACAGTTTTAGAATGTGTTCTCAGTCTAAAATTTTTGGAAAACGGCAACATAAAATTTTTCGAAAATTTTGAATCACAAACACCCGATTTAATATTAGGAAACTTTAGGAAATGAGAATTTCAATTTGTAAACATAGCTAGATATTTTTAACAGCTCGCCAATAAGGAATTTGATGTCAAAACCTAAATGAATCATGAAATGCATCAAGTTAATAAGCAACTGTTTTCTACTTGTATAAAAATAATGCAAAATTGAACATGACGGGAAAAAAAAAGGCTTGAAAGTGTCTTTGTGGAAAGCAATCAGTGGACATGTAGCATAGTTTGGTGTTGACGCTATTACACTGTCAATGAATCCTTACAAAACTTCAATAGCTTGTCACTCCTATAAAACTGTGGCAAGGGATAACAGCCAAAACAAGTACTTGTCTCAGAAAACTTGCATAATGTCTTGTTCTTGCAAACAGCAACTGTACAAAAAATATATTACTCTCTTATTTTGAGAAGGGAGAAATAATATAGCTAAAATCAAGTTAAACTGCATTTCAGGTATGGATACAAGGGAGAGGCGATCGCCTCTCCCTTGAGGGACTCTCTACTGGTAATTTTTTTAAAATGAAGTTAAAAAAATGCAAATTTAGATGAATTTTTATTGTTAATGGGAGAAGGGAGGTTTTGGTTTATGACCTTATCTCGGAACTGTTTCAGAATTCAAGTCCAAAACCTTTGTGATCAATATTTTTGAATCAGTATACACAAGGCCCGATTAAGACGTCGAGGGGCCCTAGGCCAAACCCTTTTTCAGGGGCCCTTGTAATCAAATATTACCATTTTTTTGTTAGATAAAGCAATTTTAGCCATTTGGGGGCCCCTAAAGAGCGGGGGGCTCTAGGTCAAAGCCTAGTTGGCCTATTCAGTAATCAGGCCCTGAGTATACATAGTAAAAAGTAAGTAATAAAAATCAATCACCCTTGAAAAAATTCTGGGTCTGTCCTTGCTGCATTTTAAAAAACATTGCTTTGATAAAAGTAGTATACTGACAATTCACTAACTATGAGATTAAAATGAAATAATATAAATACAGTAGAATACCTTTATAACGCCATCCTATATAATGCAGTTCTCAAAAAACCGTACAACTTTTCAGAAGTAAACAATAGGTTTTGAGGTTTAAAAAATCCCTCTGTTATGCTTTGCAAACATAAAAATTGTTAAGCAAATTAAATTTTGAGACAGTTTATCATCTTTCCATCTTAACTCAAAGCTTTTAAATGAAAATTAGTACTCACAGTAAACAAAAAATACCAGATGGCTCTAGAAAATGCAGCTGTTATGCACACCATGAAGCTAGCAGAAGTGCAAGATAATTCATTTTCTTTTGATTGTGAAACATAATTTGTGAATTACTAATTGTAAAAAAAGTGCTTTTATTGCAGATAAAACTCATTCTAAAGTGCTAATATCTAGACATATTTTGAATGTTTGTTTCAAAAATTAGTGAAATGATCTATATAATGCAAAAACCTGTATAAAGCACAAGCTCTGGTCCCAAGGTGTGCGTTATAACGGTCTTGTATTGTACAATAAAAAAATCATTGGTATATCATGAGAATGCTTTGTAAAGAACACATTTACACTAAAATTAGAGCCAAAAAAGGAGGGTTGAACTATATTTCTTTATTGAAAATCTCACCTGCAGTAAGAGGAACAATATCCTTCCTCAACGTAATTTGAATTCGTCCTACTTCTTCACCGTCTACTGAAATATCAAAATAAACCACAGGATTTGATTTTTGTCTTTTCTTCTCAGGTTCTTCACTCTGCAAAATGTCATGTGCATCTGTTAAAGTTGATAAACATTTTTGTAATGTCTAAAATAATGTGCAACTGTATAAGAATAAAATGTAAGAAGTTTGCAAAATAATAATCTTATATCCTGTAAACTAGTACACTTGCAATCTGAGTGGCCTTTCACTGAAAAAGGTTGTGAACCCCTAATCTAGATGAGCTTTTAGTAACCGAAATCATTTTCACCAAAGGAATAAAATTCAAAAATTACTTCAAATTTTATATATGTTCCTATATGCAGGCACCAGCTTTTAGAAGCGTGTTAAATTACAAACTCCGTATAACTGAAACAGGGGACTGTCCAGGATTTTTCACAGGGTCCGTTTTTTGTGAAAAATCAAATAATTTTGTGAAAAATGAATTACTTTTGTAAAAAATCAAAAAATTTCGCAAAAAAAAAAAAATTTTTTTTTTGTTAAAACGAAAGTTTAGAATTTAGACATGCCACAAACAGCATCAATTAAACTTAAAGTTGAGTGTTTTCCTCTTCTACATCGAGAAAATCATTCTGGATTTTTTTTTCTGATATTTGGCGGGGGGGGGGGGGGGCATCGCTCTTTCAAGTATCAATATTTATCTACCATTCTACATTATGTTAAATTATACTAGATATATTTCTGTACAGCACTTAAAATAATTGTAACAAAAATATAAATAAATAAAATAAAATTCAGAATAGGGTTCAGCATTCAACTTTTTGACCCAAGACACTCTTAAAAAGCACAGAATTTGGTTTAAAACTTCTAAATTCCGTGACTTTAACAAAAACAAAAAGATATTTCAATTGTTTACCTCTTAACAAAGCGTAATAATCATTAAAAATTCGAAAAATCGGATTCCCATAGCGGATGCAAAGAGATCGCAATTCTCAAAGGGAAGGCATCAAAAGTATAAAAACAGCTTGTAAAGAAATATTTTTGATAAAATTATCTTAAAATTGCATTTTAGAGTCCTATAATAAACATATCATTAATATCTGTGGACACAGTTGACCCAAAAAATAAAATAAAATAAAACATCTATTTAGCATTTTAAGTTTTGACTCATAACAGAAAATGGAATTTTGCTTTAAAAACTTGAAATGAGAGTTCTAACAGAAATAAAGAGACTTTTCATTTATTTGAATCAATAAAGCGAAGTTAGCTTGAAAAAAGAACAAAATGTGATTCTCATATCGGATGTTAAAAGATTGCATTTTTCAAAATGTAGACATCTAAAGAAAAAAAAACGGTAATTAAAAGAGTTTATTTAAAGTTAATCATCCTTGTTAGCATCGAAAAATCAAAACCCATATAATTTTCTCCCAAAATAACAATTAAACATCGCACCGCACCGTAAAAACGCAAAGATTGACAAGCTGGCAAAATGATGAGAATATTTTCTAATCAAGTCATTATAAAGGTTCAACGCCAGACGCTCAGTGGTGATAATTTTGAAGTTGGTAACACTATCTGAAGCGATCATATTTTTTCCTCACCCTTACTATCCCTTTGCAGTTCTAAGTTCATTTTGCAGATATATATTATTATTGTTTATTAAATCATGAGCGGAGAAAAGTGCTTACCAATGCCTTTTCAGAAAAGTTTACAAAAACACCGCTGCTAATTAGCTGTGATAAAACAAACAACCATTATATTTATTTGGCAGTAGCCATTATTTATCGCTTGCAGGAGCATTCCAAGAGTGCCGTTTTTTTTTTTCTTCAAAATTAGCCGATTTTGAATAAGCTGATCCCTCTGATTTGACTTTAAAAAAGGTTCCAAAAATTATCGGTTTATACACAGAAATATGCGTTATTTTGCTTTCAGATTTGCTCTTTCAATAAACAATTTGACAGATCCGATCTTGTTTATCAGAATTTTGTGAAGGGTCCGTTTTGTTTGATCGGGATTTTGTGAAAGGTCCGTTTTGTTTGATCGGAATTTTGTGAAAGGTCCGTTTTGGTTGATCGGATTTTTGTGAAGGGTCCGTTAACGGACCCAAATATCCTCTGGCCAGACCCCTGTGAAATCCTGTAAAATAACTGCTGTGCAAATCAACAATCAGTGTAACTTAAAAATAACAAAATTCAAGCAAATAAATAAATTATTAAAATAAAAAATAACATGAGCTGGTTTAAGTTACAGGGTTCATACACTTTTGGTTAAAAAAAGTTCCCTGACTTTTCCAGGTTTTCCAGGTTGTTTTTTAGAAAATTCCAGGTTACTCGCTTCATTAAAAATTTAAGTTTAAATAGTAATATTTTCAAAATAACCAATTAAAATTGTTTAAAGTAGCAATGCAGAAGAACTGAAACTTCTCCCCTTAGATTTAAAAAAAAAAAAAAAACCTTAGATTTTTTTCCTTTGTTTTCTCTGTCAAAATTTTAAGTTTTTTTTAAACATTTTGTTCAAAATTGTTTTAATTTGTTTACTATTTGTTGAAAACAGAGTACTTTCAACTTATTTTAGGGTTTTTTTGATGTCACGCGTAATATTATAGCGTTTTGCTGTAGTCCTGCAGCAACCTTTTAGCATCCGCTTTTGGTTTACAATACTTTTTATTTTCTTATAAGTAGGTTACACAAAACATATTGAGCAAAATGCAAAGCTAAATTTTAGTATAAATATGGTTAACTTGTTGCATCAATTGGCATACCATGTAATGCATAGTAACAAAAATCAACATCCGCCGATCATAGGCCAATGCCAATAATCTTTTTTTTTTTTCACATATTAAAGGACGCTTACATTAAAATTTTATATTTTCTTTTCCAGAAAGTATTAGTTAATTTTCAAAAATTCACAACTTTTTGCACATTTTAATGTTATTTTCAATGTTACTCATTGATATAAACATCCAATTCTGTTTCTGGAAGTTTAAGTCTATTTCCATTGTGCAAACGATCAAATATGGCGACAAAGTGAAAAATTTAAAATAATATGTAGATTTTTGGATTTGTAGTATAAAAGTAGTAATAAATAATTAATAATCCTTAAAAGGATACAATAAAAGCAAAATAGTCAGTATTTAGCACATAAGAGTCTAAATCAATTAAAACAAAAAAATGTTATAAAGATTAAATTTTGCATTTTTCCAGAAAATAATTACAAATTATCCGGAAAAAAGGCACAATTTGTGTTGTTTTCAATAGTTTGCATTGCAATTAACATCCAATGCCGTTTTCGGGAACTTAGGCACTTAAAAAGTCTTGTGTACTTCCATCTTGGGAATGACCAAATATGGCGGCTATGCCCAAAAATAAGAAATAACTTTTTTAATTTGTCGCATGAAGACAATTAAAAAATAATTAATCTTCATGAAACTACAATTCATTGAAAAGTTTTTATCACATTTGCGTCCGAGGCAGTGAGGATAAGATTAAGTTTTAAGAACAAAATTTTTTATTTCTCAAGAAAATTATTTTAAATAACAATAGAAAAACAATTTGTAGACCATTTTTTGTTATTTTCATCAGTTTTCAATTAAAGAAAACATCCAATTCTGCTTTGTTTTTAGAAATTTAGGCATTTTAGGATCGTATCTACATCGATCTTGTGAATGACCAAAGATGGCGACTGCGTTTCACACGTAGCTGAAATGATTTTCCGACCAAAAAAAAACTATTTTCCCCGATCGATCTTCCCATCTACAGGTTGTGCTTCCGAAGCAGTAAATTGTCTTCTCTCCTTTTGAGTTTGTACATAATTGCTGTTCACCTGATTTTTTTTCCCTTGGGAACTACTGAGAGCCAAAAATGGCGGCTGCTGAAGATTTTTTGGGTCGCCACTTTTTTCATTACTTTAAAATTGTTACAATTTTTTTTAAATACATCGATAAAAATGAAGATTAGATCTCATAAAACCAAATTCCCTGGAAAAAAATTGGGAAAAGAAAAATTTTGGGGACACATTTGGAAAATTCCCTGTCATTTTCCATGATAATTCCAAGTTTTCCCGGAGCGTACGAACTCTGAACCGAATAGAATGTTGTGGCAACCCATCTAAAACTTTAGGCAGTAGAAAGAAATGCGTTCCCCTCACTGACTCCATATAAGAAAATCTTCGATCTTTTGGCGCATTTTTCGTTGTGAAAAAAAAAAAAAACGTTCATTTCTCGATCGCAGTTTTTAAGTGCCAGCGTCGGTTTAGATAAAAATTTACAATTTTTTTCGTGAAATCACAATAAAAACGAAGACTAGATCTCATGGTAGTTAATTCCTTGGGAAAAAAAATGTAAAAAAAATTTTTGGAGGACAAAATTTGAAAACTCCCTGACTTTTCCCTGACATTTTTGACAGTGTCATTTTCCCTGACAATTCCCGGTTTTCCCGGAATTCCAGGAGCGTACGAACCCTGTTAAGGTAACATGTGTTAAAATAACTTTCAACTATCAAAATAATTCGGTTATTTGCAGGAAGCAAAAAGACTGAAATCTCAGACTTCTTTTTCAGTAACATAATTCCTGCATAAACTTATGACAGTCAAACAAAAGTACTTTTTAAAGATTTATTTTTAAAACAAATGAAAAACAGTACAAGTATGTACAGTTATCATCTGTTCAGAATTTAATAAAAAAATAAAAAAGAAAGAAAGAAAAAAAATTAACAGACTAAATAATAGCTCAGTAGAAAAGTCTGAAGATACAGAAAATGGCATAACAAAGGAGCTTTGGTACTCAAACGGGCAGTTTTTGCAGTAAAATTTTGTGAAGGGTTTATTTTGGAGTACCAAAGAGAACCTAATACACTGTTATGCATGGTTCTATTATTCATTCAAATACAAAAACATACAGTAAAATCCCTCTAATTCGGACACTAACGGGACAATTTTTTTTGTCCGCAATAGAAGGGTGGCTGCAGGACAAGGGTTTAATAATGTTATTTGCATTGGAACTGGGGAATTAAAAATTGTCCACATAAGAGGGGTGTCAGTTAGGAGGGGTTTTACTTCCCATTTGAAAATTAAAAACATACCTCATCTTCATCAAGCTTCCTTTTACCATCATTTTCTTCATCTTGTAATGTTTCTCCAGCATGCTCTTTAAGCCAATTATCATCAGACCAGACTAAATGTAAGAAATGCAACACTATCATTAATCAGAATAAAGCAACAGTAAAATTAGAGCAAATAGCTAAAATGGATGAGTTTTCCAGACAAACAGATCAACATATTTAAAACTACTACTGAACAAAGAAAAAACTTCTTGTGTGATGTTTGATGTACACAAATCAGCATGTTGAATCTTCTGAAATAGAGAAGTAGGACAAAAAAAAAAAGTTTATTCATTTCACAGGATGCATAAATTTTGCCCCGAAGAAAACTCCCTCTCCAAGGAATCACTTTTGATGAACTTACCAAAACACTACATGATATCACCTTATGTTAAGTACATTTTGTAGCATTCAAAATCTTTTATTGCAGTTTTTAACTTTTGAAACCCTATTTTGCTTAAAAGGACCTGGGTTTAAAGATGCATGTGTCCTAGGGATCCAGGTTGAATAGAGTTCAACGGCAAGCTTACAAACTATACATAAACATAGTCCTGCCTGATCAACAAAGAAAAAAAGGAACTTTGTTAACAGATATTCTACAATTTGTAGTCTGCAGCAGAGGAGGGAAAAAAGCTGCATTTGAAAAATTTCAGAAAAAATACTGCATAAAATAGAACCACAAGCGTAAGAAGTTATAAACATGTTATATGATGAATTTGGTGCAAATTTTCATTACTGCAATACAGAATGCCTACTAAATTAAAAAGGAGTACTTTTGTGATTTTTCTGATTGAATAAAAATATTACAGCTGAACTAGGATACAACTGCTTTTTCAGCAGTGCAAGAATTGTCTTTAAGATTATTGTATTTGATTTAGATTTTTATGAATTTTAAATTAATTGCATTTTTGCGATTAGAAGATGTTAAAAGCACATCTATACTGACATATTAAAATAAAGTATTCTTTAATATTGAATTTTAAATTAAAAGCTTCTTAAATTTAAAACAAAACATTATATTATTACTACATCAAATATCACTGATAATGACACAAAAATAATCTTGGTTTAAGATAAAAATTCAAAAAAAGATTTACCTAAAAAAAACATTGAACACATGCTTTATAAATTTTCACACTTTTCTTGCTAGTTTGAAAATAAAATGTGCAATAATTAGACAATAACTTTTAAAAGAAACAAAAATAAGAGAGTGTACCTGCTCTGGTTGAACCTTCTTTTATCCTCATAGGCTTTGCTATGTTCACCCTTATTGTCCTTCCAAACAGCTCAGAATCATTCTATACAAATAAGTAATTATGCTGAGCACAGAAGTAGAAACATAAAACTATATGAAAGAAAAATACATAGAATGAAATGGCAAGGGGGGATGGGGTCGTTAAACAATCAGTCAACTCATCTAAATGTATGTAATGCACAGAAAAAGTGCAGTATACACTCATACAACAGAGCTGCTAACTTCACAAAGTGAAAAATCAGGGAGATATTAGGAGTACTACTCTGCCGTGAGCAAGTAAACAGCAGTATCTACAGAAATGATTTTTCGTGACAGTTGAAGAAATGTGTGCTGAATTCAATGCTAACATTTACACGTTTTTATCGTGTGTTTTTTTTCAGCAGAAACCAAACAAGCAAGCTTGTACAATAAAGCTAACGTACAACAGATGACAAAAATGCAAAAAATTGAAAAATGAAAAATTTGCATAACTGCTCTATCTGCCCATGGCAGTACTGCGATCAATTTTGCAACTTCTTTCTGAACAAAGCAAGAATGCTGCAAATTTTCAAAGCACCAAAACACTAAAATCAAAATCAAGCATTCCATCATTGAATAAAATTGCTGCAATTTATTAGCTTATTTCTTTAGTTAAGCTTTAGCACACACTTTGGTTTGGTTTTTTTAATATAAGTTATGACGAACATAAGATACTTATGATATACAGTGAAACCTCCGAATAGCGGACAGTCAAGGGACAAGAAGTTTTGTCCGTTATTGGGAGGTGTCCCCTATTTGGAGGAACTACTTAATTTACCTTTTTCAAAATGGGCTGTTGTTCCCTTTGTAGAACACAATCAGTGGCGGATACAGCCGGCGGGCAGCCGGGCATTTGCCCGGTGGGCCGGTCATGCTTCGGGCCGATCAACTAACAGCAAAGTCTTTCAGGCTTGTCTACTAACAGCAAAATAAATTTTGCTCGCATGTGTTTAGAATAACGCAAATTCGCAAAACACAGCCTCAGCTCATTTTTACGCATGGGCTAAAGCTTGCAAGCTTGCGGGTGGAGGGAGGCAGGGCCGTCACCAAGAGGGGGGGAGGGGATTTCTGAAATGGGGCTGCCCAGGGCCTGATTACCACACAGGCTGACTAGGTCTAGGTCTGGGCCCCATGTACCTAAGGGGCCCCAAATGTTTTAAAGAATTATGCATAGCATTGCAACAATATGAAAAATACATGTATTTTTTAAAAAATTAAAAAATATGATTTATTAATTGGGAAAAAACTTCTTCAAAGGGGGATTTTTAATCATTCTGCCAGTAACGAATTCACTTGGTCACGATTATGAGGGGGCCCAAAGGGGATTCATAAATGTACATAAGTGATTTATACATAGTTGTTTGATTAGACAAAGAGGACCTCAAAAATGCCGTGTTTTAAAAATGTAAATCAAACACTGCATAGTCTTCAGGGGGCCCCCAAATTAATGTGGACCTAGGGCCTCACTTTTAGTTAGTCGGACCTTGGGGCTGCCAATATGTTATTAGTGTCGTAATAAAAAATAAATGAATAAATTAAAAAAAAAAAAAAACAGGGAAACCTTAGCGATCGTAAGAAGTTAAAATACTTTTGGTCTCTTTGACGCTTCTATTTATAAATGAAAATTCACAATTGCTATAAAATGCAACTTACAACAAGCCCTGACATGAGGTCATGTCAGTTTAGTTGGAGAATAGGGGCCCGGCTCGGAATTGAACTCGTGCAGAGGGTAAAATATCTTAATGGTGAAAGGTGTAGAAGGGGGCCTGTGAAAAAAAATTTACCTATGTCATTTTTTCCTGGGTCTGCTTTTGCTCTCAGCGACCCTGTTTATAACAATTGGAATAAAAGTGAAAAAATATTTTTTTTCCGTAAAATTATTTAAAAAATGCAATCTTAAAATACCATTGAGGAGCATGTAAGACTCTAGATTATTAAAACTATCAAATGAAAGGCCAGAGGCCAACGAAATGTGAGTTTCAAACATTTTTTGACGAAACATAAAGTATTCTGTATGCTGTACAATCTCACGGTTTCGGGCCCCTCAGTTTAAAAAGAAAATAAGTTGATAAAAACCAATGTGGAAAGAATTCCGTGGTCCCCAGAACCTCCCACCCCCCTACTAATATTATCGAAGATCGTGTAAAATTAAAATTTTTGGGCTTCAATTTTAAATAACTTCATAAGAAACCAGCCAAATCCACTCCCGCCTTAACATGGAATTCCAGTTTTGAAAATTTGCTGGAGGAAAGTACTCGAACCTCTCCCATTTTTTTGACATTCCCAAAGATGGTCTAAAAATGTCTTTTTAAATTAACAGTATCAAAAATTTTCTGAGAAAGTGCACCATCCCCTCTTCTCTCTCGGCATTATCAATAAAGAACGTTTTAAATCTGATTTTTAGTGCTTCAATTTCGAAAATTTTCCGGGGTGAACCTCCTGAAAACTCCTTCTCCTAACATCACTGAAGGTCAGCAAAAATTTCGTTTTTGGAACTTAACTTTCGAGTAACTGCCGGCGCCCTAGTCTTTACCAAAACAGGCTTTTAAGACTTCAATTTGAAAATTTTCTCGTGGGTGGCCTCGGAATCTATCTCGACTTAAAATCACCAAAGATCTTCTAAAACTGCGTTTTCAGAGCTAATACTTTTTAAAAAATTTTAGAGGAGAGCCCCCGGAACCACTCTTCATACATATACTCGAATATAATTTAAAATTCTGTTTTTGGATTTCCACTTCCGAAAAACTGCAGCAGGAGAAACCCTGAACTACGCTCCCCTAACATCACCAAATATTGTCTAAAACTGAGCTTTTAAGACTACAATTTTAAAAATTTTCGCTATAGAGGCCCCCCGGACCCCCCTATTTCAGACTCAATGTTAATCTTTCCATTAAGTTTATGTTGCTAATACTTTAATGACTCCCAGAAGCCAGAAAGCTAAGTCCTCATATTTAAGTGATATCCCAATCGTTAAGTAAAATTTAACATCTATAAGAGCTATGGGGCCGCTACATCTCGTAATGCCAGGGCCGATTTTTTCAACCAATCCGCCACTGAACACAATCGAAACAATTGCGAAAGGTTTACTACATTTTACGTCAAGAGTAATTAATCTGTTTTTTCTTAATAAAGGTTTACTGACAGCCCACACTTGTCTTAAAAAGCATTTAATCAATTAAAGTAATCAGTTAAAACAGTTTGAAATCTCTTTTTTGCATTACAAGCCTGTTTCTCAATATAAATATTTAAATCATTTACCTTAGCAAGTCCTTCAGTGTCCCCTTTGCTCAGGAAAAAGTTTTTCAATTCTTTACTGTATTTCAGTGCTTCCGAAAATTCTCTACTTTTTATGGTTAATTTATTTTATCTCGAGTATCACTATTGCATGACTGACAGTTGGCAATATGACCTTGAATATGGGCAAATCTTTTTCATGTCTAAAAATTAAACAACCCAACGAAACCACGGCGCCATAAAGCCGACTACTACCGGCGCCGATCTGCTCAATTGCATCTCTCGAGAGCCCCAGTTAGAAAAACGCCCAGTTTCCTCTTTTTTATCTTAACTTTTGAATAGTTATTGTGTACAAAATTCATTAAAATCTTAAGAAAAACGTACGTTAATTGTTAGACTGACATCAGTTTTCACTTATCTGCTTCAATACTCTCAAAACTAGCCGTAACAAAATAATGACTTTTTTTTTCTTTTTCATTTTTTGCTGCTCGCAAAAAATACCATATCTTTTAGTTTTTTTTTTTTTTCGGCCCCCAACTTTTAAGCCACAATCGCTGCCTCTGCCCATTACCACCCTTTTAATTCCAAGAAACAGTGATAAGGAAATGACGGAGGGGGGGGGGGAATTCAGTTGTGGAGGATGAAAAGCTTTGTAAGGCAAGCAGTTACTAAGATATTCTGTGAAAAGAAAGAAAAACCGGAAGTGCTACGATCGCAAGGGAAATTTTTTGCGAAATAACTGTCCATTATTCGGAGTGTCCGTTATTCAGAGTTAATTACATAGAATGGCCTATATTGAGGGACTGGGACTTGCAAAAATGTCCGTTAATTAGAGGTGTCCGTTATTCGGGAGTGTCCGTTAAGGGAGGTTTCACTGTACTCCAAAATCAGTTACCTACTTTTCCAGCATTGTTAAATACAAATATAGTTAGTTAACAAAATATTTTAATTCACTTTATAACATTGTGCTTAATGCTGCAGTAAGTTTTCCAAATGGAAAAAATACTCCAACAAGCTATTGTCTTACTGAAAAAACATTAATAAAAAAACTATTATTAAGTGAATCTAACGAGTTTGATGACCATTTCAAGAGGTAAACCGAAAAGAACTTTTGGAAGTTACAAATTTTGTTTAAGTTATACCGAGGTAGAGGGAAAATTCACATAGTAAGATACCGCAATGAACAAGGGAAAACTGAAAGATTAATGGCTGAAACTTTTGCTAAAATATCAAAATATTAAACTAAATTTTAAAGGAACAAGAAGTACGTTTAGCAGATTTTCAAAATCAGGAGAAATGAACTGGAAAGTGGGTTATTTGCTGAAACTTTTTCGCCAAAATAGGAAGAGTTGGCAAATCTGCAACAATTAAAAGATTTTTTTGATCAAAACAATACAATGCTCAACATTTCATGTGTGTTATTTAAATAATAATAATAAAACCTTTTGAGTCAGCACACAAAATTAAAAATAGAATTTAAGAATTAAGCAGCGGACTGTAGATATATTGCATGTAGAATTTAAGGATGCTTGAATGTTCTAAATTATTTGTTTCAAATACAATTTTGACAGAAAATATAAAGTATCCTAATCGAATTTATGCACTCTTTAAATGAATATATTGCCATGGGAATGTAAAGCGCAGTACCTGCAAACTGGTTTTTGAAATATTTAAAGAAACATGTCTTGGATTCCACACCAACAATAGGGAAATGTTAGAATTTGCTGTTTATTTCATGCTTTATTTTCAAGGGAAACCAAATGAGCAAGCTTGTACAATAAAGCTAAAGCACAATAGAGGAGGAAAATGAAAGATTTGCAGATACTGCGCTTTACCTTCCTGTGGCAATGTAGCACTAACAATATTAGGATATTATAGCAGAGTTTCAAAGATCAAACTCATGCAAAGAAATGTAGTACATAGCTATTTAATGAAAGTGCTAAAATTGTTGGCCAATGTGGGTCAGGCTCAGCTTTTAACGCTAACGGACAGAATTCCAAAACTTCCAAACTATTTCAATTGGCATTTAATTTCTTTTCTTTTGTGATGCGATTTCAAGCACTATGTTTGCAGACCCAAATACTAACTGAAATGATAAGTAATTTTCTTGCCTCCATTAATCCGCGTTATCAGCTAGCTTATGCCTGGGAATCAGGATGGCCAACAATTTGAACACTTTCGTTAGATGACGGTTCCTACATTTCTTCATATTACAGTAGTCTCTCGAAAATCCATGGTAATTGAGGCTGGCGCCACATCGGATTACTGAAAATTTGGATTATCAGGAAAATTCTTAGCAATTACAATTTGACTACAAAGGGGCGTATATATCTTTCAGTTCCCTGTACAAAGTATAGGGAATATTGTGGGGATGAAAAAATTTTACCTAAATTTTTATTTTATCCTCCCATTAATCTGTTTTCAAAAGTGATCCAAGATGTCTACCAAACATGTGAGCATCTAAACAATCCAACTAGTCTACCCCCGAGTTCATTTTGATTAGTTTCGTCGAATTATTTCAACTCTAGTCAAGTTAAAATGTTACGTCTCTTAAAGAGTGCTGGCTGGCGACACAGCTGTTGTAATTGTTCTATACTATATATAAACAGCTAAAGAAGTTTTAAAATAAGTAAAGCCATTCATTTGTTGATAACAGAAATCATCTTTCACTATTAAAAATTTTTTCACTTAAGGAAGAACCTGATGTAATTTACCAGGGGTCTGTCCAAAATTTTTCACAGGGTCCGTTTTTTGTGAAAAATCAAATAATTTTGCAAAAAGAAAAAAATAAAAAATAATAATAATAATAAAAAAAAAAAAACAAATTGTTAAATTGAAATTTTAGAATTTAGAGTGGGCACAAACTGCATCATTTAAACTTAAAGTCGAGTGTTATCCTCTTCTATGTTGAGAATATCATTCTGGGGTGTTTTTCTAGTATTTGGCGGGGGAGGGGGGGGGGCGGCATCGCTCCCTCAAGTAGCAATATTCATCTACCATTCCACACGTTAAATTATACTAGCAATATTTCTGTACAGCATTTAAAATAATTGTAACAAAATAAATAAATAAAATTCAGACGAGGGTTCAGCATTTATCTTTTTGATCCAAGACACTCTTAAAAAGCACAGAATTTCGTTTAAAACTTATAAATTCCGTGATTTTAACAAAAATAAAAAGATATATTATTTGTTTACTTCTTAAGAAAGCATATTAAACATCAAAAATTCAAAAAATCGGATTCCCATAGTGGATGCAAAGAGATCACAATTCTCGAAGTGTAGTTCATCAAAGGTATAAAAACAACTTGCAAAAGAAATATTTTTGATAAAATTATTTTTTAATTGCATTTTAGAGTCCTATGATAAACATATCATTAATATCTGTGGACACAGTTGAAGCAAAAATAAAATTAAACCATCGATTCAGCATTTTAAGTTTTGACTCATAAAGAAAATGGAATTTTGCTTTAAAAACTTAAAATGCATGTTCTAACAAAAATACAGACTTTTCATTAATTTGCATCCTAATAAAGCGAAGTTAGCTTGAAAAAAGAACAAAATATGATTCTTATCAGGGGTCTGGCCAGAGGATATTTGGGTCCGTTAACGGGCCCTTCACAAAAATCCGATCAACCAAAACGGACATTTCACAAAATCTTGATCAGCCAAAACGGACCCTTCACAAAATTCTGATAAACAAGAACGGATCTATCACATATTGTTTATTGAAAGAACAAATTTGAAAGCAAAATAACGCATATAAAACCTAAAACGATAAGATTTGGAACCTTTTTTAAAGTCAAATCAGAGGGATCAGCTTATACAAAATCTACTAATTTTGCAAAGAAAAAAAAAAACTGCACTCTTGTGATGCTCCTGCAAGCCATAAATTGCTACTGCCAAATGAATATAATGCTTGTTTGTTTATTGGAAAGAAATTAACAGCTGAAAATAAGTTTGGTTTTATCAAAGCTAATTAGCAGCGGTGTTGTTGTAAACTTTTCTGAAAAGGCTTTGGTAAGCGCTTTTCTGCTTTTCTCCCTCGCTCATGATTTAATAAACAATAATAATAATATATATCAGCGAAATGAACTTAGAACTGCAAAAGGGATAGTAAAGGGTGGGGGAAAAAATATAATCGCTTCAGATAGTGTTACCAACTTCAAAATTATCACCATTTAGAGTCTGGCATTAAACCTTTATAATGACTTGATTAGAAAATATTATTTTACCAGCTTGTCAATATTTGCGTTTTTATGGTGCGGTGCGATGTTTAACTGTTATTTTGGGAGAAAATTATATAGGTTTGATTTTTCGATGCTAACAAGGATGATTAACTTTAAATAAACTCTTTTATTTGCCGTTTTTTCTCTTTAGATGTCTACATTTTTAAAAACACAATCTTTTCAACATCCAATATGAGAATCATATTTTGTTCTTTTTTCAAGCTAACTTCGCTTTATTAGGACACAAATAAATGAAAAGGCTCTATTTTTGTTTGAACACTCATTTCAAGTTTTTAAAGCAAAATTCCATTTTCTTTTATGAGTCAATTAAAATGCTGAATCGATGGGGTTTTTTTTTTCCTTTGTTTTGTTTTTTGCATCCTGTGTCCACAGATATTAATGATATGTTTATCATAGCACTCTAAAATGCAATTTTAAAATAATTTTACCAAAAATATTTCTTTTACAAGCCGTTTTTATACTTTTGATGCCTTCACTTTGGGAATAGCGATCTCTTTGCATCTGCTATGGGAATACGATTTTTTGAATTTTTGAAGTTTAGAACGCTTTGTTAAGTGGTAAACAAATAAAATATCTTTTTATTTTTGTTAAAATCACGAAATTTATAATGTTTAAACAAAATTCTGTGTTTTTTTAAGAGTGTCTTGGGTCAAAAAGTTAAATGCTGAACCCTTGTCTGATTTTTTTATTTATTTATTGTTACAATTATTTTAAATGCTGTACAGAAATATTTCTAGTATAATTTAACATAATGTAGAATGGTAGATAAATATTGCTACTTGAGAGAGCGATGCCCCCCCCCTCCCCCCCGCCAAATACTAGAAAAACACCCCAGAATGATATTCTTAACATAGAAGAGGAAAACACTGAACTTTAAATTTAAATGATGCAGTTTGTGCCCTCTCTAAATTCTAAAAATTCGTTTTAACAAAATTTTTTGGTGAAGAGGGGGAAGGGGGGGAAATTATTCGATTTTTCACAAAATTATTTGATTTTTCCAAAAAAACGGACCCTGTGAAAAATCCTGGACTGACCCCTGCTTATATTGGATGTTAAAAGATTGTAATTTTCAAAAGTAGACATTTAAAGAAAAAAATGGCAAGTAAAAGTTTATTTAAAGTTAATCATTCTCGTTAGCATCGCGAAAGATCAAACACATATAATTCTCTCTCAAAATAACAGTTAAACATCGCCCAGCAACATAAAAATGACGCACGCAAATATTGACAAGCTGGTAAAATGATGAGAATATTTTCTAATCAAGTCATTATAAAGGTTTAATGTCAGAATAGGTTTAACGCCACTAAATGGCGATAATTTTGAAGTTGGTAACCCTATCTGAAACGATCATATTTTTTCCCAACCCTTACTATCCCTTTGCAGTTCTAAGTTCATTTCGCAGATACATATTATTATTGTCCGTTTTGGTTATCGGATTTTTGTGAAGGGTCCGTTAACGGACCCAAATATCCTCTAGCCAGACCCCTGTTTACACACAAATCATTTTCTTTTTCTCTAAAAATATGTAGGAAATCTCATAGTTACTATTTTTTTTTTTACCTTTTTCTTTTAAGACATCTAGAAAGGGAATATTTGGAAATATGTGTGGTTCGAAAATGTATTTGCTCCATTAAAAAAAAAAAAGAAACAGAGGGAGAAAATCATTCCTACTAGCGAGGAAAAAAATCTAACTTTTTAATAGCTCGAATTAAGCAGAACCTTGGACTTTTGAGACCTGGATTTTCGAGACTCTACAGTACTTTGATTTTTGAAACTTTTCTGTATCATAATAATTGTTGTTATAGTCATTAGAAGATAAAATGTACACTTTTTTGGATCATTCTGAAGATCTTCATTTTGTTTGCTCTTAAAAGTTGTAATCTAAATGCAGAATGGCAGTGAAAAACAATTGTATTCTAAGGTCTGTCATTTGAAGTTCCTCCATAAACTGCATGATAAATCCTCAATACAACAACACATTTACATGTGTTACATTTTACAACAATGTTTTTAAAAAAAAAAAAAAATGTAAAATGATACATAATACTTGGAAATGTAACATTTGGTGCTATAAATAACATACCATGTTATCAATGGCTGCCGCTGCTTCCTACGGGAACAAAAAAAAATATAAAATGAGGAACCAAGATTCTATTTAAAAGAATTCATAACAAACTTAACATAAAACTCTAAAAACATCTTTTAAAGTAAAGATTTATTATTTAAGTATTTTTCCAGCAAAAATATGAAATGAATGGAGGAAATAACACAAAATGAAATGAACGGATACAGATAAAAGCGACTTCAAAAATTCATGAAGTAAAAGAAGAAAGGCAAAAATTCTTTCCTTTAAAATTAAAACAAAATAATAATTAAAATAACAATACAGTTTGGAGATGGGGGAAAATAGTCAGTAACTCAGCACTGGATTCAACACTATGGGTGCAAGTTTGGTGATGTGTTCAAGACGGAAAATATTTTTAACTCCCCCCCCCCCCCCCCACATGCTGGCTTAAGGAAAAATTTGTGTGTATAAATGTTGTAGATTTTAACAATGCCAGTTTAGGAATATGTGTTTGATTCGAATTTTAAACCTTTAAATTTGTAATATTTAAACGTTTTGATATCGTAATCCTAAAAAACCTGAAAACTGCCCATAACAAAGGGGGGGGGGGGGGGGGGTTCTGGAGGCTCTCCCCAAAAAACGTTATGGTAGGCCATTTTGGTAAAGTTCAGGAAAAGGATAGGTTCAGGGACTCTTACATCAATTATTTCAAACTGATAGTCCCAAAATCACAATATTGGGCTACCTTCAAAAATATTAGAGAAAGAGGGGGGGGGGGAGGCGCTCTGGGCTCTCCCCGAAATTGAAGCTTTAAAAACGAAATTGTACTCCATCTTTCATAATGTTTATATTCTTTTTGAACGCACTGTCGAAGGGATGGAGTTCAGGAACCATCCTTCGGCAATATTTTGAAATTGAAGTTCCAAAAACGCAATTTCAGACGATGTTGGATAATGTTTGGGGTAAAAGCGTACGCAGCTTCCCATCATTAGTTTTTTGCCGATCGTAAACATTTTTATTGCTGCAATAAAATTGCTTAGAACATAAGATTTTCACTTTTGCAACATAAATCAGTTCTGATCGGAAAGTCTACCCAAGGTAGCACCAACAAACCAGAAAAGAAGGAAAGGTGGGGGAAGGGTATGGCCGACTAATGACAATGAACTGGCATCATTCCCCCACATTCTTCATTTGAAAAAGAATTCTTTTATAAGACAGCAGGTGGTAAAATTAGCAATAAAATCGCTTCAGTGAAGTAGATATATTTTTTAAACAAGGTACACTTTCCAATATTCATTAACTAAAAAAAGAAATAGGGGAACTGAATCCTAACCCCAAGCAGGGTCCCTGAATCACATCCCTCTTAAGGCACTCAAATATAGCCTTAAGTGGCGCTTTAAATATTTCAGCATCAAAAAATTTTCAGAAGAGAACTCCTAAACCCCCTTCCTCTGAGTTCACTACAAATGTCCTAAACTTCAATTTTTAAGGCTTCAGTCTCTAAATTTTTTCTACGAATAGTACCCCCCTTCCTTTACCTTACCTATAAACATGACTTATGATCGCCTAAAAGTTTTAATACTTTCATTTTGGAAGCTTTTTGAAAGAATCTTCCTACACCATTAACCCCAAAAATTGCTACAAAACAAAGCTCTTAAAATTTCAGAAACGGAAATATTTCGGGCTGGGGTGCGGAATACCCTCCCCCCTCTTATTGTGTTTACTAAATGCAGTGTAAGTTTGTGTTTAAGACTAATTTTTCTATTGAGAGAGAAACTCTCCTCCAAACACCGCCAAAGACAACTCAGTGTTAAGACTTCAATTTTGAAAATGTTTCAAGAAAGACTCCTGAATTCCCTAACTCTTAACTCACTCAAAAATAGCCAAAATAGCATTTCAATACTTCAGCATGGAGAAATTTCTGGGTAGAGATACCCCCAACGTCCCACGAACTCCTTCCCCTATGTTCACTAAATTTGACTTAAATTTGCGGTTCCCCCTTTTCATCACCGAAGATTTAAGAATTTAAATTCTAAAATTTATTGAGAGAAAGCCTTTGAATTCCCTCTTTTTAAGTCCCCCAAAGGTTACCTAAAGCTGAGTTCTGTATACTTCAGCTTTGAATATTTTTCGGGAAAGAAGAACCCCGAACCCCAAACGGTCTAAAGTTGCGCTTTTAAGACTCCAGTTTCGGAATTTCGTCTAAAGAGAGCCCTCTCCCTCCCTCTTGTCATTGCCGAAGACAGCCTAAAAGTTTTAAGACTTCAATTACAAATACTTTTCGGGAGAGGGTCCCAAATTCCCTTTCACTTAAGTATATAGATTCTAGAAACGTACCGAGTAGCACTTTGGCCGAGTAGCCGAGTACCGAGTACTCGGCCTTTCACTACTCGGCCAAGTACCGAGTTACCGAGTACTCGGCCAAGTTACCAAGTACCAATTATGTTTTAAGAAGAACCACCGACACACATGTGATGAATTTTGAACTTATTGTAATAGTAGTACTCCTTGTCCATATAATATTTTTTAAAACTAAATTCCTGCTGAAATTTAATTATGCATTATATAAACAATTTTGTTTGTGTCAAAAATTTTACAAAAAAATTATTTTTAAAATTAAAAATAAATAAATAAAAGGTATGATTAATCAAGTTGGAATTGAAACAATATACCAATCAATTACCTATAGTTCTAGTCTGCCAAACATAAATAATTTTTAAAAGCAGATAAAACAAATGTGCAGGAACACTGCAGACCACGTGTTTCTGCCCCCCCCCCCCTGTTACAAAGATTGTCTTTTTCAGTGCATAACATGTGAGCTAAAGAATGTAAAGACATTTGACAAAAAAATCAGACTTTTGTCAGATGCCTTTAAATTCACAAGCTCCCATTTTGTGCATTGAAAAAGGAATTCCTTGTAACGCCAAAACACATGTCTGCAGTGTTCCTGCACTGTGCTTTTAACGTTGTTTTATTTCCTTTAATTTTTTAAGCAAAGGTATTTTTATATTTTTCATAACTAATTTTTCTTTGTAGCAAAAATCCATTTTTAATGTTAATATTTCATATTTTTTATACATACCTTCTTTGCATAATTTTTAAAAAATAAGTGTTATTAACTTTGGGGACATTAAAATCAAGATTTATTCCATTGAAGCACTACAAACTTCATTATTCTCAAAATTTAAATTTGACTTATAAATTTTAATTGCAAATGATTGCAGAATATAATGCTTGCTCTTTTTTTTTATGAATTTTAGTATCTGTCTTGGACAATATTCAATTTTTTGCAACTACTCGGTATTGGCCGAATACCTGATCAGAATTTGGCCGAGTACCGAGTACTTGGCAAATTGGCCGAGTACCGAGTTGTTGCCGAGTACTCGGTACGTATCTAATAGATTCAATAGTTTTTCATACATTAGCTACAAAACATTTTAATGTTAGAACACCAAAACCATCTCTCATAAATTAACCAAAGATTGCCTAAACTAGTTTTGTTAAGACTCAGTTTTCGAGATTTTTTTTAAAAACCTCCTCCACCCCCACTTTTACATCATTAAAGACAGTTCAAAACTTTTTGACTTTTAAATTAAGAGTTTGCAGAGAAGAAATATCGAACTTCTCCTAGCTCCAAAAATGGCTTTCAATTCAGTTTTTCGATATTTTAAACACTGCAGCCCTTGAGTAGCCCCCCCCCCCTCTTTGATTGTCCAAGATATAAACGTTTTAAGACCTCAGTATCGTGGGTTAATTTGCAGAATTTGCAAGAGCAGCGTTTTTTCGCAAACTCGTGCTGGCGCTATTTTTCACGTTTCCTTTATCTCCCCCCCCCCCCCCATATTTCCATTCTAGTGAGTGTTAGGTTCAGTGACATTGGAATTTAGTGATTCCTCAAGTCTTTGCAGGGGTCGATCCAGCTCCAAATTGGGGTCGCTTCGCGGCCCCTTCACAAAATTCCGAATGGCAAAAGCGGCCCCATTCACAAAATTTTGCCTCGCAAAAGCAGCTCCTATTCACAAAATTCCCCATCGCAAAAGCTGCCCCTTTCACAAAATTCAGCGTCGTAAAAGCAGCCCCTTCACAAAAATTTATAAAAAGGCAGCCTTTTCACAATATTTTTTAACCGCAAATGTGTACGCATCTACGCGAAATCCTACCTTTCTTCCACCTTCCCCCATCTTATTTTTTTGCTTTGTGCATGAGGTGTTTTCGCTTGAAAGCGTCAGAGGGGGGACGGGAGAGGGACGATTGTGATTGGTGGCTTGTTTTCAGGAAAATCCTAAATTTTACTTTGAGTATGCAATATATATTTATTATTAATTTGTGTTGAGTTTCAAAATCCAATTCTAAAATAACTTTACTTAAAATAAAATTCTTTTATATACTGTTTTTATATTTTTATTTCTTTTGAAGATCTTGATTTCCTTACATCCGCCATGGTCAACGAATTTTTCGCATTTTTGATGTTTACTGTACCTTGTTAAGAGGCAAACAAATAAATTTTTTAAATATATTTATTAACATCATTAAATTGCAAAGTTTTAAACGAAATACCAACTCTGTAAGAACGGCAAGTGTCAAAAAATTTAACGCTGAATGCTGGTGCAGTATTATTTTTCAAACACATACATGGCATCCTTAATGAGTATTTCACTTCTGTGTTAAGAAATATGTGATATCTTTGAGTCTATTAATATTGTATTTATTAGGAGTTATCATTACGTTCAGCAGCATGTGCAATTTTCATTGCTCCAAAAGTATTTGAGAGGGGCAAACAGGAAATCTGTTGTGAGACTTTCACCTTAAGAAAGTGTGCCATGCATATATATATTTGTATAAAACAATAAATGTAATGTATGTGTCAAATTACGAATAAATGTTAAGAGTCTTACTTCCCCCCTTCTCCCAGAGCATTTTCTCTTGACAGCTTTCAGGTATTCTTCAAGAACTTGCAATTACCCCTGAAACCTGTCTAGGGCTTTTCTTTAACGATACGACAGCTAAAAATGCTTTAATATAATCTTATCCAAGAAAAAAATCACAAGAAGATCTTTTTTACAAAAATAAAGAAAATTCACAAAAGTATTTTGCTTTTTCACAAAAATAAAGAAATTTCGCAAAAATATTTTGCTTTTTCACAAAATGGGGACCCAAAAAATAAAACCTGGATCGACCCCTGCTTTGTCAAAAATGTAGGAACGGTTGCACACCAGTATTTTCAACCAGCTTGAAATTTCCAAAATTTCCATGTTCATTACAATCTTCACAATCCCTGATAGTTTCCATTTTACCTGTTATGTGGACGCCCTTTGCTGCGGGAAAAACATTTTATCTCGTCAGCAATCACTCTCAATCAGTGATTCAGATTCAACTCTTAAGACATTTTAAGAGCGTACATAATTTTCCTTTATGAGCGTAAAGTTTGCAAAAAAAGACCGCAAATGGAAAAAAAAAGATGATCGAAAATAGCATGAGAAAAGGCTAAATTTTTAATTAGAGCCGATTATTTTGAAAAATCTGAGAGAATAGCGAGCAACTGCGCGGTCTGCAATGCAGTGAGATAAAAATAACAGAGCTATACCTAAAAAAAGTCAAACGGCGCGAGTCTAAAAGCCACTCTTCTAAAAGCATGTTGCAAATAAAACACGCCCATGGCGGAAAATCAAGAGAATGTCGATGTAAATTCGTGATTATGGAACAGTTCAGTAATTTATATATATATATATATATATATATATATATATATATATATATATATATATATATATATATATATATATAACACTCAATTTTTCTTTTCTAAGTAAAAACTGAAAGAAAGTCATCGAAATTTCTTTCCGTCCTGACCTCCGTCTCGGAAATTTTGTCCAAGACGGAAATCCGTCCTGAGACGGAAGGTCTTGCACCCATGTTCAACACTGAAAAAATATTATGCAAAAACCTTCTGCAGAAACCATGTTGACAAGATATGCAAATACTTTAAATGGCCTAGCTTTGGAATTCTCAAGGAGTGCTGCAAGAAAAGGCAAGGGGTTCATGATATCTTGTATGTATAATAGAGATAGACTAGTATGCAGTGAAAACATTTTTTACTGATGTTTTGCTTTCAGATGAATTAATTGAGATTAAAAATGATCAAAGAATTTTTTACAAATGAAATTTTATGGAAGTGTCTGCTTTTACGACATAGGATTTTCTGAAAGGGTC